>NC_051848.1:69015782-69093791 GCF_002237135.1 Teleopsis dalmanni | reverse complement strand
AATATGTAACTGTAATTGATATGATAAGAAAATCGGATTGCTTAAGAAATGAATTGCAAATTACGAGTATCTGTATTGTGTAATAGACAAATAACCTGACTAACAAAGAGAGGAGAAGTGGAAATTAATAAAAGCCATTCAGTTGGAAAATACATTTAAATTGCATTCGTAGTGAGTTTCTAAATTTAATAAATGACTATTATTTTTATTATTTGTGGTTGTTGTTGTTGTTGTTGTTGGTGGTTTTGTCGCTGTTGTTACTGATGCACTGTAATTATTTTGACGGTTGGTTTTGACGCTTTAAAGCAAAGCAGTGGTTCCTAACTTTTTTTTGACCAAGGACCACTGTGATATTTTTGTTTTTAGTAGGGAGCACAAAGTTTTAGAATAATAAACTGTATGATTAATTTAATGTGCTTTATGCATCTCTGCTAGAATGTATAATGAATTGTATAAGTACATAGGTACATTATATTTACTTGGATATTTTTTGGACATATTTTCCGAGGTCTGAGTAGACAAACTACAAGCAATGTATCCATACATTGTTAAATTTGTTCACGGACTATTTTTAACCATCTTGCGGACCACCGGTTGGGAACCACTGCTTTAGAGTCATGTATATTAGCACTTCATTTCCGAATTGGTTTACTTAAATGTTAACTCAATAAATACGAAAAGCGTTAAATAAAGCAAAAGCAAAAGCAAAAGCAAAAGTAAAACCAAAAGTAAAACAAAAATAAAAACAAAAGTAAAAACAAAAGTAAAAACAAATACAATTGGAAAAAAAGTTTCACTAAAAGCGATGCGCCAGCGAAACCACAACTAACAGGTGTGCGGAGGTAGAGGAAGTGAGCTCCCAAAATTATATGTGTGTGCAGAATTTTGCATACAAATGAAATTATTTTAAGTAAAATGAAGGTAAAAAAATATTTAATTTTTATAAAAAGTAAACTAAAACGAAACTTAAAGCAAATTATTCGTGACCGGATTTCTAAAGAGCAGTAATTTTAAAATTTTAAAATTTCAAAAGTTCAAACCTCAGTCAACTTATAAATTGAAAAATAGTTATAAACCAAAATAAAGTTTATAGTTGCTTTAAAAAGTAATGAAACAGATTAAGACCTAAGTAAAGAATAAAATTTAAAAGAAAATTTGTTTTTACAATCGAACTACTTTGAGAAAAAATGCAATTTATCAATATTAATTTTTACACTGTCAGGCATTACAGCCGAGATAGCTTAAAAGACTAGTACGACATCGTGGCAGGTGACGAATCATAGATCTACGCCTATATGTCGGATGGAGCAAACCCAACCAAAGATGCAAGTTTTTTCAGAAAAACCGGTCATGTCGCAACTGTGTCACTTAAGTAACGCAGAGTGGTTAATTTTGAGTGGTACATAATCATTTGTGTGCTGGAAGTCTTCAGAGAATTGAGAAAAACCAAACGTCGATAGAAGATTATCCTCCACCACGACAATGTAATCTCCAATACATCAGCTCAAACAAAAGAGTTTTTGAGCACTTAAAACTTTGAACACTTATATGGATACATACAGTTTCTACTTGGCACCTAATAGTTTCTACTTGTTCCCAAACATTAAAAAAAGTGCGTGGCGAGCGTTTTTCTAAGCCCGAAAAGGTCGTTGAGACATTTAAGGCCCTGCTTTTGGAGACACCAACTTCAGAGAGTGAAAACTATTCAAAAAAGTGGTTAAATCGAATGCAAAATGTATTGATCATCACGGAGAATATTTTGAAAAACAATAGAACCATATTTACTGATTAAGTACAGGATTTTTATTCGTAAGCGTAAAACTTAAAAGCCATTAAACAATGACCGGCACGTTTTTACCGACTGTGATGTGATGATTAATGATTTAATTGAATACATAAACTACTTGCATCATCTTTGCCTCGAGTAGTACTTATGAGTATCACATAAGAAAAGTATTATAAGCCATTATAAGTATTTGCAGTTTCATGTATGAATCAGGTAGAGTTGAGTATATAAAACAGAGAGTCAGAGTAAGTAAAAGTAAAATACAGCCAATGACTCGAGTATGTCTACAGTGAGAGACAGTAGATAAATTTGAACTAATTTACGTATACAAATGTACCAGTGGAATTAGTTTTGTAAATGCTGGCTACGAATTGTTCGTTTCACAACACTTTATTTTGTGTCTAAGGTGGCAGATATAACCGCCATCTGTTGACATCCAAATACTAAGCAAAGATCTAACGTAAAATCATTTGTATTAAGTAAAGAAACATTTTCAAAGACCGTATAATGTAATACGGTCTCTGCTTATTGTTTAGAATAAAACACAATTTATAGCACGTATCTGGCATAAATCAAAAGAAATCAAATCGGGTATTTTGTTTAATTGTCTAAATTAATTAATCGTTTAATGTTTACTTAAACAGAACATTTAGCTTTATTGTTTTTCTTAATTTTATTTAATGTTAAAACCAATTACTCTGACATAAGCTTATTAGAACAGTTATGTCAAATTTAATGAAGAATTATACGGCTCCAAATATTTCGTAGTACACACTTAGTGTAAGAAAAATACATCTGGCATTTTAAATTAATCAAGTATTAAATTAATGAAGAATTGAAAATAATTTGCAACAATAATTGCATGAAATTTATTGACATTAGAATATTAATTAATGCCACTTATTGAAATAAATATCATTTTTTCTAATAAGTACTATTTATTGAAATAAATACTGTTTATTCGAATAAGTACTATTTATTTGAATAAATACCATTTATTGGAATAAATACTATTTATTGGAATAAATACTATTTATTGGAATAAATACTATTTATTGGAATAAATACTATTTATTGGAATAAATACTATTTATTGGAATAAATACTACTTATTCGAATAAATACTATTTATTTGAATAAATACTATTTATTTGAATAAATACTATTTGTTGGAATAAATACTATTTATTGGAATAAATACTATTTATTGGAATAAATACTATTTATTGAAATAAATACTATTTATCGGAATAAATACTATTTATTGGAATAAATACTATTTATTGGTATAAATACTATTTATTGGAATAAATACTATTTATTGGAATAAATACAACTTATTGAAATAAATACTATTTATTGGAATAAATACTGTTTATTGGAATACTATTTATTATTAATTAATTATTTATCATTAATGGAAGAAATACCACCAATTGCAATTAAGGGTGCAGTTTGAACGAGCGTCGAAATCCACACTTTTGTGTTCGACATTTCAGTGTGCATCGCAAAACTGGTCCTCCATAAGTTATATATTTCATTTTTTTTGAACAAAAATTAAGTAAAATTAAAAGTGTGGACATTGTGGGCAAATTTGAAAGCAATTAGGAAGAGTTGTACAGAAAAATCAAATGAATCCTTGAAGGGAGAAGACCTATCAATAAGCTTAGATGACTTTCCGTGCCGAAACTCATAACACTAAAAATTTAATCATTTAACAAATCTATATATAAACGTTATATACCCTCAGGAAAATGCTCTAAAACCTATTAATATTAACGATATAAGTACTTAAAAATAAACATCGTCAGTAAAAATGTTACCGTAAATAAATGATCATTAACTTGCTAAATAACGAAGTTAATACATTTGACTCGAGTGACTGGTTATTGGTTATCGTATACGAAACATTGTATGATGACTAATTAGTTCTCTTTCTGGTTCAGTTATAAAGATAAAAAAAAGCTGGTTTGCAACCCGAAATTTGCAAAGAAAAATCTTTGCCAGTGTTGGGGTAAACAATCTACTGTGACTGCCTTGAAGGATCACGAAGTATATGTGTGTATTGATTTTATAAAAAAAATATTTTAAATATGTACGTGCAAGTTTATTTTCTTAAAAACAACGGCATTTTAAAGACGTACATATTTATTTTCATGAAAAAAAAACGTATTTAATATACTTACATAGACCTCTTCAACAAGAGAGATGAAAATTAAGAACCATAAGGAAGTAGACTTATCTATTTCTATTATTTTGAAAAAAATTACATTTTATATAATTCACGTTATTATATATATATTTTAAGGATGGTACGACACCACTGATACTTTCTTCTGCTGGAGGCCATACGCCTTGTGTATTAGAATTACTTGAGCAAGGCGCTGATGCGAATTCAAGACGTACTACTGGCACAACACCATTATTCTTTGCAGCTCAAGGCGGCTACTTGGACGTTATAAAAATTTTAGTAAAGGCAGGCGCAAGTGTGGACACACCATCTGTGGTAAGCTACATAACGATATGATTTTTGAATTATATGATAATATGATTTTTTTGTTGTATAAAATTCACAGGATGGTGGCACACCATTATTTGTAGCAGCTCAAGGCGGTCATGTGAAACTTGTAAAGGAACTTTTGGATTGTGGTGCCAATGTAAATGCTTGTATGAAAGTATGTAGATATGTAGAGAAAGTCGACCATTTAGATAATATTGTAGTTTCATGCAAATATTGTTTTAAGGATCGAGCAACATCAGTTTTTATTGCCGCACAAAATGGACACCGCACGGTATTGTCATTGTTACTAACAGCTGGAGCACATGCCGATATGAAGCGCATCGATGGAGCAACTCCACTTTGGATTGCAGCACAAATGGGTCATGATCATATATGCAAGGTGTTATTGCAAAATGGTGCAAATATAGATGCAGTACGATGTGATGGAGCAACACCTTTATTTAAGGCTGCACATAAAGGGCATGCGGCCGTTATTACAGAACTACTGAAACATCGTCCAAATTTAGGTTTATTACCAGTAAATTTAATGAAATTATATATGAGACATGATTTGTTAAATATATTACTTACATTTATAGAACGGCGAAACAGCATTACATGCTGCTGCCATGTTTGGACATCTCACTGTGTGTAAGCAACTTATAGCCGCCGGTAGTGATATACTTCAAAAGAATCAGGATGGCTTTACTGCATTACAGGTAGCAAGGCAACAAAAATATACCTCAATATGTGAATATCTGCAGGATCGATTGCGAATTATCTTAGCACGCACCGCAGAGGCTAAGTCGTAGAGTTACACTATCAGTTAATAAGAATAGATAATAAATACAGAGAGAGAGAGAGAGAGAGAGAGAGAGAGAGAGAAAGAAAGAGTGAGAGAGAGGGAGAGTGAGAGAAAGAGAGATGCATGCAATGGAGAACAATCGTTCATATACAATAAATACTAAAAGGTCAGATAAAGCACAATTTATTATTAAAACGTCCCTAAAAGCAACATAAAGGCTGCACGCGAATGAATTTCGAGTCCTAGCTTCTTATATTTAAATTAAATACAAGTCCAAAATATTAGCTTAACTCCAATTCTAATTCGAATATATTACATATAAATACATCCGAGTATATATATATATATTTTGAAATATCTTTTTATTGACTTATTTTAAAATAGTAATGCATATAAGCAAATCGTAAGAGCTAAGAGCTGCGATGAGTATATAAAATCAAATTTAATAAAATTAAATTTTTTTCCCTTTAATTCCTAAACTTAAAATTGTAAATAAAAAAGAAACATTGTTATTTCCTTTTATAATATACATATATACACATGCATATATAAATATGTACTTCCACAATATTTATATATCGATGTATATATAGTATATAGTTAACATTTATGCAATTGTTGATTGATACAATATTTATATATTATCGTACTTTTTATACCTTAGTAAAATTTATAACTATTGTATAAATATATAAAAATATTGTGATTCAAGTTAAATAAATATATAGCAAATGTATATCCTAGGTTTGACCTGAAATCTAAATCAAATAACTAAGTCTTTAATAAATAAATATCATATTTTGGAAAAAGATTTTATGATTTTCATATAAAATATAGAGAATAAAAATGAGAATGAAAAAGAGTGAGTTCGTAAGAAGATTGAAAAGAATTTACAGGGATGTTGAGCATTGCAACTGCCATGCTTACTGCAACTATTTTTTTCTTATTAGAAAAAACTTTACGAGAAACAGGCGACTTAAGGAATCTATGTACCTATGTGAATTAAGCTATCAATGAAGAGCGTCTCCTAAGATAATCTGAATAAATAATGGCTATATACTAATCTAACAACATTTCTTGGTTTGAGATCGTACACCTCATTCAGTTGAATGAACTCCATTAGGTGATACTAAGAGCATAAAAGGTAAGCAAAAGTTCTACTACGGGCATTGATTTCCACTTAAACTAACACTACTTTTGATTGCGTGGTTAAATTTCTACAGCGAAAATATTGAGAATATTATAGCAAACTCACGTCGTCCAGATTTGGTCCCAAAAAATACAAGAAAAATAAACAATTAAAAAATGGTTAGGAAAGATTGAAGATAAAAAATGACGAAGATGATGAAGAATACGTCAATCAAGTCCAAGACTTGGTACTTAAAAATCGTTGATGGAAAATTACAGACTTTAGTGATACTGGTAACATTTCATTTGTCTTTGATAATGGTTACTTAAAATTTTAAAAAATGTTTTATGTGTCAAAAAAGTGAAATCTAGCTTGGCTCCAAAAATACTCAATTTTTTCAGCAAAGAGTGTCGCATTGAAGTTTGTCAAACAATGTTTTCTGACTACCAGGATAAGATGAAATACATTATGGCTTGAGGTATGACTTGGATCTTGACATACCACTCGGAAATAAATGACTCATCGAGCGAAAATTGTGCGAAAGGTGAGTCAAAATCGCGCTACGGTATATAAAAACTAAAATCATGTCAACAGTTTTTTTACAATGATCGTGTTAAGGTACATTATGAATACTTACCGGCGAGTCAAATCACAAAAATCAAATTAAGACGGTCAAAAGTAATGTTGCATTCTCAAGATAAATTATTTGGAATTCATTAAATATTTCCAGACTCTTAACGTTATTCCGAAATCCATAAAAAATTCAAACCGAATCTATTGCTGCAATGGACGGTAGAATTCGTACCAATTCATTGTTGAATGAGTTATGCGTCCTCTTATTAGGATGAATTATGTTGAGTGCTTGCTGTGAAATTTTAAATTATATGTCATAATACTATGCCAAGTCAAGTGGTATTTTTTATCAAAAATTTTTTCCATCCTGCCAACTAAGCGAATTATTGTTAGTCCCTCCATATGACTACGTTCTTGCATATTCCATATTTTAAAAGTATCGCGAATGGCTCTTGTGGCACCGTTTCACATCTCAAGTTTGGGGTTAATAACTCTACAGAGTCTTAAGAAAACTGCTTTCATATGTTTTTAAGTTATAGAGAATATATATTTCTTAGCTTATTTTTATTTAAATGCTAAAAACTTTTTTTTATTATCCAAATTATCCCAATTAATACACAATTGAAGTATTCTTAATCAAAGTATAGAAGAAATCTTAACATATTTTACGATGAGACAATTTAGTTAAGTCGCACTTTGGATGAGACTTGGATTCTGCTATGTCTCAAAATTAAACTTATGGTAGAGGCTATGGTTTCGCGTGAACCCAGAAAAGGTTTTGAGAAATTACATTCAAAACAGTAAAACAATAAACTTAGATTAATATTAGAAAATTACGACAAATGGATTTAGAAATTCTTAAGTAAGGCCTGGTTTAGAAAAGAAAAAAATAGTTTTCCATCAAGATTAGTTTTCCTGCTAATTTAATTAAAAGGTGTGGAATCTACCATATATTGTTCTATATATTGTTCTATCTATATTGTGTTGAAGAATTTCGATTTGATACCCAATATTTGTATTCCATTATTGAGTAATGAAAGACTAGCACAAACTTTTTTGTGTTGCGATAATATTTCGAAGGTAAATAGTCAGCCTAAAATAGATAAGCCAACCTTAATAAAGTCAGTACTTCAGTTACTTTTTATCAATTAATTAATCTTAATTTTGTCACGATAGCAAACGAAATCGATCATGTGAAAATTATGTACGGAAAATATACCAATAATAGTAAAATTATTACAAGAATTTATTTTATTCGGGTTAAGGTCACTGAATTTCAAATAAAAGCAATTACGAGAGAAACTCTATATATATACATATAGATATATATGTAAACATATACATTTTCATATGTTTGTTAGGTAGAATTAATTTATAATACATACATTATGTTTACATATCGCTTGAGACTATTACCGATTTAACAATTTCATTAATATGTTATTCTATTTAAATTTTGAAATATGTATTAATATATTGATGTTAATTTTAATTAATTTGTTAATTAATTAAGTTTAGTCAGTTTTGTGAAGGTTGTGATGACACTTAGTATTATGACGATCACTCTGAAACGCTTACAATGAATAAATATCACTTTCAATCTACACAACATCAGGAAAGTTAAGGAAATATCCTTACATTGATCACTGTGTGACTTGTTGGGACACCAAAAAGCGTAGTCTTTCGAATTTTGTACAAAGATTTAAGCGACTGAAAGGTTTATATGCCCTTCATACTATAAACCATGACGGCAACCTTATTGTTATAGGTAATACTAAACTCTCTTAGTAGTATTATAATACACGTAAATTTAGTCTGTAAGAAGCTGTTTAATAAAGAACACCATAATTATAAAAACTGTCTCACAGATTTAAAGAGATATATGTCACTGGTATAGGTTTCATCCCACATTTTCTGGCCGGAGCAACAGTTTGTTAATCACAAAGTAATGGATAACTACTTCCTCCTTAGTGTGAACTCTTATTCAGCACTTATTCATTCGGTCAACAGCTCTTAAATAGGGTTGTGTAGGTCAGATAATTGTGTTGCGACAGTTTTTTTATTCCGATGGAGTCTTACCATCGCATCTTCTAAACTGCTAAATGTCCTATGTCACATTTTATGTGGACATCAAAGATTCGTTCCAAGATGAACTGATGGGTTAAAAATAATTTGGTGTGTACTGAGATCATTTTCATGGTTCTCCAAATTTTTGGTATATATAATAGCATTAGATATTGTGACTAATCACCAGTGGCTTTCAGTGAATGAAAAAGGCTGTTAGTGATAATTTTGCCATTAGCCATTTTTTTGCCCACCCCTGCGTAGTGGATATAAAAAGATGTAAGAAGTTCGTTGCACGTTGAAAGGTTTTGTTTGTCTGTTTACTACCTTTTCTAACTCAGAAACTGATTCTACCAGTTTATTTGATAAATCAGGATGGCGGTTTTATACCTTGTCTTGCTGTTCAGGGAGAAGACATCGTACTAATACACAAACAATTAGATTTCAAATAACAAAATCTGCGGATTAAAAAACAATAACTGCAAAGTAAGTCCATGTATTTCAGTAAGAATCATTTTCAATGCAATTTTCATCCTATTGAATAGTGATGAAGATACCGCGGCAATAAGAATAGAACTCAATGGCGTCCTATAACTCAGAAATCGATTTTACCTTATTATGTCGTAAAACAGAAAAATGATTTTTCAGTGTCAAAATATGTATTTATCCCAATTTACTCTTCGCTTATTTTGAGAAGAACGATTTGTTTTCTTTAGAGTAGGTTTAAAGTGTATTATTCGCAATTTATTCTTCGCTTATTTAGACACTTACGAATTTGGTATATTGACGATGGAAAAGAGTCATCCAACAAGAGTTATCCAACATTATCCAAATGGGCGCGTTGAGACGATATTTAAGACTAAATATTGATTCGATGGCATCTGAATATGACAACTTGAGGTCAATACGCCGATATAGTTTGCTTCTTCAGATAAAGAACTTTAAAGTTGTGGGCTTCTACATGGATTATACCAACAAAAACTACAAATTCACTCCAGTGGCAACTAGTACATGCGAACGTTTTATTGATTCCAAGAGTCCTACAAGTACATGAGCTGATGTGTTAGTGTTTTATAAAGAAATATTTGTTACTTGAAAGCCCGAAAATATACCGAGAACCAAACTATATTGGCAGATAACGTAATGAGAAAAGTTGCTAATATTGATATTGATATATAAAAATATCTATATAAATTACAACCTTATAACCTGCCGGTTAGACCTATGTGTTACATTCATCCAATGTGTTTAAATTATTTTCGATTGGATAACTATAATTTTACTTTCAGATTCTTAAAATAAAAAGTTTTTTAAAAACAATTTATAATGATTAAGGATTTATTTGCAATAAAGCTTTACAGTTTACATTCAATTTTGGGAAATAAAAATGGGTAATGAAAATTGTTGTCCAGGTGACAGGAATTTCAATTATTCGCCAAATTAAATTCAGATATTGGATACGATTTTATAAAATACTTATATCATATCACGTTTTATTTTCCGAAAGAAAATAATTTGTTCAGATTTAAAATTAATACTATAATTTTTTATGAAATTTTGATCTTCTTGGTCCTTCGGTACTTGTTGCAATTGGTTGCTTTCCGATTTCTAGTCTTTTGAATATTTATATATTCAATTTCACCCGTATAACACTGGCTCTCAGGGTCTAACAAAACTTTTATTTTTGCTGTAGTTATATTTATTTCATCATTAATGGATTGACAAACGCGATCATTATTTACTTCAGTACTCTCGCGAACCTTTAAAGCATTTGGGTTTTCCTTGTTGTTTCCCTTGGTGTTCTCACATTCCTTTTCTTGCTTCCCTCCTCCCTTCCCTTCACGCTTATTTTTACGCTTTGTTTTACCCACCACTTTCCCTTTCTTTTTATACTTTCCCACTTGCCTTCGTGAACGTTCCTCGTCACCCTTGCTTTCACATTCACCTTTTTGTATCTCTTCGTGTTTATCCTTTTTTATAACTTTAGTTATTTGAGTCGGACGACTTTTTTGTATTCCCTTCTTTCGGTTCTTTTTCTTGCCTTTTTTATAATTCGAAATTGGAATAATAATCCTATTTCGCAAGTTCTTAGAAAAGTTTACTTCTTGTTCCTCTGGTATTTCATTCGTTTCGTCTAAGTAACGTTTTGCATATTCTTGTTGATCCAAACTTCGATTTCTTAATTTTGCCTTGTAGTCAGTCGAGTAGGTCACTTGCGTTATTTCTTTATTTGGTTTAGGATCCTTGCATGAGCAGTATTCACAGGTTTTGGCATTTTCTTTCTTCTCGTCTGATAAACGTCTTCGTTTGGTTGTGAGCACAATATCAGAACCACGTATCAATTTTCTTTTCCTGGTGGTTTTTTTACCATCACAGGAGACCTTACGTTTTTTGTACGGAGCGCATTCAGTCGATAATGTTGTCTGTGAATTCATATTCACATTTCCGAAGTCAGTTTTTTGGCTCTTACATCTTTTGCTTTTTTCTATAGGCATCTTGGGATCTACGATATAAATAGAGGATAAATTAGAAATAATGTGATTAGATTTTAATATATAGTACTAGATTATTTATTTGTTACAATACTCGTAAATGATAATTTGATATAATTTTCAATTGTCTTAAATAAGCTGAAATCTTTACTGGTCAATCTTTATCCATTTATAAACAATGGATTTTGTTTATATATTTATACTATATAATGTATAAATATATAGTATATAAAGTTAGTAGTACATGGATTTATCAAGCAAATTTATTTAGTTCCCATTAAAGTTAGTCTATTGCTACTTACTTGATAAGAACTTTAGGTCTGAAATGAGTATATTCTAAACTCACAGAAGCTTCAGCGTTGTGCAGATAAGGACATTCTAGGTTTCAGGGTTCTCAGATCAGGACTCTCTTAAAATGAACTTCACAAAATACGATTTTAGGAATCGTAAATTATTCAGTGCTAAAAAAATATGTATTTTGGATAAAAATTATTTTTATTTGAGTTGAAGTATCAAAATAAAATAAGTATATAAGCAATGTGTGCTGTGATTGAATAAAAATAATTCATTACTTTTAAAACACAACATTAAATTAATTTGTTATCCGATAAGTTTCCAAAAAAAAATTTCAATTTTTTATTAAATAACGATGAATATTTCTTTGACAACCAATACCAAATGAACAAATGAATACCAAATACCTTGAATACTTAACATGGATTTGATGAAGGTGGTCTGTTACTTATATATATAATGATGTAGCTTATGCGAATGTGTCTTAACAAAATATTATAATTACACAATACCATAAGGAAATCGTTTTCTTACTACCACAATACCAAAATAATCCTAATTTATCAGGAACAAAGTTCTATCCATAATAGAGACACTTTAGTAAAGAGCTACATAACTCTTTACTAAAGTAAAGACTAAAGTAAAGAGTTATGTGTAAAATATGATTTCAAATATTTCAAAAATTATTCGAAACTTAAATCTCAGAATATAATGGAGTGCAACGCGAATAGATGAGTTATAATACGCGGAGAAGATAACTCACAGGCACCGCCTAAAAAGGAATAATCATAATTAGTCGTAGTTTGAAAATATTTAAATTGGAAGGATTATATAAAATTATTTGTGTGTTTGTAAATAAATAAATATTCTTTTAATTACTTACAATAATTCGATTCTAAGCCTTCGAACAAGATTTCTAACGAATTAAAGTAAAAATTTCGAGTTAATGGTAGAACTTACTTTATAAAAATAAAAACTTTTGCCTTAAAAAAAAATTTTCCAGAGATAACTTTCTGAAACGAATAAACTTCAAATAAAAAATAAATGATTTGAACTGAATTTTGTTTAATAAGAAACTTAATTATACCTAAAAGCAATGCACACTTTTCTTTAATGTCATTATGGAATGTAATATTTTAGGGGCATAGAAAATATATGAGGAATGAACACGGCAATTTGACGGTCTTGCTGGTCATCGAAATAGTCATTTTTAATTATATATTTTTTGGTTGTGCCGAATGCCGTTTTCGATTGGTAAATCTGGAGTAAATTTTTCAATCGAGATTCACTTTTAGCGAATTTTCATTTTCGATTGTTAAATCTCGAACGAAATGTATAACACTTGAGATTAATTTACCTATAACACTCTAGATAATTTGCCAGAGTAGTAAAATTACTCTGAACTGAAAAGCTTTTTTATATGGCTTGACAGATAAAATATGATTTGATTCGACATACGTATTTATGAAAAACGTTAACGTAATATTAGTAATGAATACAAAAATACTAGATTACTTTAAAAACGTTCGATTGGGCTACAAAATTGAACAGATCGAGAATAAATCTAGATTGAATCTAGATTTACGAATCAAAAATGCCACACATTTAAATGATAATTATTTCTGTATAGATATGTGAGTATATTCAGACAAAAATATACGTAAAATGCATAAATTTTGAAATTTATAATCGCTCAAAACTGTTTTGACCAACTTGACCAACTTAACCAACTTTTATGGTTCACATAAAGCGTTGTCACTGTGACCTTTTTCTTTCGTTCTCAATATTTTAATTTACATTGAATACAACAATTCTGTGTTTGACGAGAACATGACTGTCTGCATTACATGGCCCAGAGTATTGATACACCCAATATTAGAAATATTATATTTAAGTAATAATCATTAGGTTTTACAAAGTCGATATAGTAAATTAATAAATAATTCTATAGGTGTTACTTGTTGAGAAATCATTTGTCGTCAATTATATATAAATTCAGAGCACTGATTACTTAATGCAATCGGTGATGGAAAGCCATATCTGCACTTTTCCGTAACAATTGCATGCAATACTTGATTTCGTACTAAGTTGACAATTACTTGATATTATGATCTTCAGATGCATATGATCAAATGCGACATCGCAGATAGCAGACTCACTTTTAATGCTTCCTCATCGTGCAACTTGAAACTCTTGTACAACTTGTACTTTGGTTTCTTATAGTGAAGTACAGACGAGTATCTGTACGTTCATTCACTAATGATGATGCCGTAATAAGCAAAAGTTCACGACTTATTACTGTGCGAAACTAAAAACTAAAATAAATGAAAAGAAAAACTTTGAGACTTTGGGGATTAATTAATTACTATTTAGTTATTTGAATATAAAATTCAGTAATTAAATTGAAGTAAACAATCGAATACGTTTAAAGTATCTTAAAAAAATTTTATGTAAGTTGGAATTAATAGTAACATTTTTAACATTCTTAATATAAGTATTACTTAAGTACTACTCCTAAAACTCGAACTGTCTCTCAGAAGTTTTGATGCATTGAGAACACAGTAAGTTCAATGAACCCTATAACATAATAGTGGTTCAAACTAATCTTAAAAACTTGTTTGAATTAAAAAAATTTCTAGTAAACATTAAGGAAGTTTATGATGTTTTATTAAGTAAAATATCGCCCTTTAAATACGTGTTCGATTGATATAATAGGATTAGTGTTGCTAGATATATGGATACCAACATCATCTAATGACAAGAAACCGCAAATACTCCTTATATTACTCCATATGTGAATCTAAATTTAAGTATTGATTTTAACGCGAAAATACCTTTCTCCATTTTATGAAACGTTAAAACTATTACACCCATTCAACCATAAAGTGACAGATCAAGATTACTTCTAGTAATAATAATGGTGCAATATTGCACTATGATATCAATAAAATCAGTATCGAAAATAATAATAATAGCTAATAATAATAATAATAATAGCTATTCCATGAAGGCACAATTTTTATTTGCTTCACCTATATACAGGCCACATAAATGTCACATTAGCATCCACAAATAATCACTAAATGGTATTGTATTTGCTTATATTTGATCTGGTAGTGTAAAGGGTCCACACTTATTTGGAAATTATGCAGATGTAACTCAAAGCTTTAATTGTAAACTTCATAGTCACATTATTAACAATTTATTTTAGCCTGAGATTTGTTATGTGGAAGTGGCAGACATGTGTTTCTAATAGAACGGTACCACAAGGCATGCAACACGTCCGACTTTGGATTTGATGTAGGAGAAGTTTTCAGGAAGTGGAAGTTTTCAGTCAATGGTTTGATGATTTCAATTTGATGATTCCAATAAGATCATTCAAATGATTATGTTTATGTTTATTACCGAGTTATTGCCATCAAAAATGACCTTAAAATGATTGAGAACAGTAAAAAGTTTCGTAGAGGACATTTATGTGATGAAGTACCATATTTCGCATGTAAAGACAACGTTCAAACAAAATATTAGAATGAAAATTTAATCGAAGTGTCAATACTCAGATGGGCATTTCATATTGAATATGGTGATGAAATTATATAGGCTCAATATTACAATTTATAAAGGAAGTTGGACTTGGAAAAATACTTTAAATTCATGAAAGGCGCACATCAAATCCATTTGCCGTAGGGCAAAATTCTCATACATAATAATAATAATAATAATAATTGATCAGAGGAGTATTTTGTCCATATTTTGTCCATTAGAACTACAAAATGAATAACTCTATCATCCGTTTATTTTCAATTTATTTTATATACAATTTATTACTATTTCTATAATTTATATATATCAAAAGTGTATATTATATAGATTAAATGAATAAATTCATACAATTCAAACCAATTTAAGGCGTTGCATTTAATAATACATTTTTATTGTGCTTTCAGAAAGAAACTCCCTCAGATGTTTTATTGCATTTGGCTGCTTTACGTGGTGATGACATCACTTTGCGACGTGTTCTTGACAGTGGAAAAGTTCATGTGGATTGTAAAGATGAGGTAAGGACTTTTAAGCACCTTCTACTAT
This sequence comes from Teleopsis dalmanni, assembly GCF_002237135.1. NCBI lineage: Eukaryota > Metazoa > Arthropoda > Insecta > Diptera > Diopsidae > Teleopsis > Teleopsis dalmanni. Next base: position 69,078,062 of record NC_051848.1, on the reverse strand, counting down.
TCGACAAGGGATTCTTGTAGATTCAGGTATTGCGAGTAATTTTTCGGGTAGGGGTACTAAATGTCAAAATAAATTACTTTTAGAGAGATCGTGACTTAAAGTTTGAAACTTTTCACATTACCCTAATCGAGAGAACTCGAGAAATATCGGCATATAACGTGATGAAAAAAGTTTTGTAGAAACGACGACTTTATTTAAATCATTACATTATAAAACAGCTACGTACTCGTCTTTGAAAATTTAAAATAAATACCATATTCTCATATTGTTTCTTACCTCTTCACCTCATTCAGGACTAATATCCAGACACATAGCCAAGGTAGATGGGAAAGAGTTGCCTGGATGAGCTTAAACTTCTTCCTGAAACAAATCGAAGTACATATATTTAGACGTATCTATTCAATAATAATGCATTAAGACATGATTAAATTGCTTAAATGGAACACAAAAGTGCTGTCGGTCAAGAATTTTATTTGAAACCCCTGACTAAGGTTCTGACTATATGGGCTCGCTAATATCTATTATCCCTATATAACCCTAATATGCAAAGTTCAGAGTGTTTCTGAAAAAAATGCAATCTGAAGAAAATTATTGCGGAACGATTTACTGCGGATTATCGATTTTCAATATTGATAACCCCGATGAAGATAAAATCATTGATGAAGATAATAATAAAGATGAATATGATCTGAAGATGACAAGTTTCTAAATTTTTTGTAACTATAAAACGCTGGTATAATAATAAAAAAGTGCAAGTCTCACTGTATGACTTCCTAATACGAGTAGACTCCACGACTCCACTCAAGTTAAAGCAGCTGACTGGTGCGTTTCTTGTCCAAGAATATTCACCTACAAGTAGTTGTAGTTTTGGATATAAGCATTTTTCTGAGTAGCAAAAAAAATTACAGAGGCTAGAGTGCCGGCTTTGTCAAGTTTATCTGCTTTGCAGTAATGTAGGATGTCCCTGTATTGTGATTGTGTGAAATCTTATAGTCATTCCAAAGTTGCCATGGGATTTTAATTTTCTCAAGTTGGGAGTTTCCCGATATTTCCAACTTTCCGAATTTTGCGGAAATATGTAACTGTAATTGATATGATAAGAAAATCGGATTGCTTAAGAAATGAATTGCAAATTACGAGTATCTGTATTGTGTAATAGACAAATAACCTGACTAACAAAGAGAGGAGAAGTGGAAATTAATAAAAGCCATTCAGTTGGAAAATGCATTTAAATTGCATTCGTAGTGAGTTTCTAAATTTAATAAATGACTATTATTTTTATTATTTGTGGTTGTTGTTGTTGTTGTTGGTGGTGGTTTTGTCGCTGTTGTTACTGATGCACTGTAATTATTTTGACGGTTGGTTTTGACGCTTTAAAGCAAAGCAGTGGTTCCTAACTTTTTTTTGACCAAGGACCACTGTGATATTTTTGTTTTTAGTAGGGAGCACAAAGTTTTAGAATAATAAACTGTATGATTAATTTAATGTGCTTAATGCATCTCTGCTAGAATGTATAATGAATTGTATAATGAATAAAGTACATAGGTACATTATATTTACTTGGATATTTTTTGGACATATTTTCCGAGGTCTGAGTAGACAAACTACAAGCAATGTATCCATACATTGTTAAATTTGTTCACGGACTATTTTTAACCATCTTGCGGACCACCGGTTGGGAACCACTGCTTTAGAGTCATGTATATTAGCACTTCATTTCCGAATTGGTTTACTTAAATGTTAATTTAATAAATACGAAAAGCGTTAAATAAAGCAAAAGCAAAAGCAAAAGTAAAACCAAAAGTAAAACAAAAATAAAAACAAAAGTAAAAACAAATACAATTGGAAAAAAAGTTTCACTAAAAGCGATGCGCCAGCGAAACCACAACTAACAGGTGTGCGGAGGTAGAGGAAGTGAGCTCCCAAAATTATATGTGTGTGCAGAATTTTGCATACAAATTAAATTATTTTAAGTAAAATGAAGGTAAAAAAATATTTAATTTTTATAAAAAGTAAACTAAAACGAAACTTAAAGCAAATTATTCGTGACCGGATTTCTAAAGAGCAGTAATTTTAAAATTTTAAAATTTCAAAAGTTCAAACCTCAGTCAACTTATAAATTGAAAAATAGTTATAAACCAAAATATAGTTTATAGTCGCTTTAAAAAGTAATGGAACAGATTAAGACCTAAGTAAAGAATAAAATTTAAAAGAAAATTTGTTTTTACAATCGAATTACTTTGAGAAAAAATGCAATTTGCAATCAATATTAATTTTTACACTGTCAGGCATTACAGCCGAGATAGCTTAAAAGACTAGTACGACATCGTGGCAGGTGACGAATCATAGATCTACGCCTATATGTCGGATGGAGCAAACCCAACCAAAGATGCAAGTTTTTTCAGAAAAACCGGTCATGTCGCAACTGTGTCACTTAAGTAACGCAGAGTGGTTAATTTTGAGTGGTACACAATCATTTGTGTGCTGGAAGTCTTCAGAGAATTGAGGAAAACCAATCGTCGTTAGAAGATTATCCTCCACCACGACAATGTAATCTCCAATACATCAGCTCAAACAAAAGAGTTTTTGAGCACGTAAAACTATGAACACTTAAATGGATACATACAGTTTCTACTTGGCACCTAATAATTTCTACTTGTTCCCAAACATTAAAAAAAGTGCGTGGCGAGCGTTTTTCTAAGCCCGAAAAGGTCGTTGAGACATTTGAGGCCCTGCTTTTGGAGACACCAACTTCAGAGAGTGAAAACTATTCAAAAAATTGGTTGAATCGAATGCAAAATGTATTGATCATCACGGAGAATATTTTGAAAAACAATAGAACCATATTTACTGATTAAGTACAGGATTTTTATTCGTAAGCGTAAAACTTAAAAGCCAGTAAACTATGACCGGCACGTTTTTACCGACTGTGATGTGATGATTAATGATTCAATTGAATACATAAACTACTTGCATCATCTTTGCCTCGAGTAGTACTTATGAGTATCACATAAGAAAAGTATTATAAGCCATTATAAGTATTTGCAGTTTCATGTATGAATCAGGTAGAGTTGAGTATATGAAATAGAGAGTCAGAGTAAGTAAAAGTAAAATACAGCCAATGACTCGAGTATGTCTACAGTGAGAGACAGTAGATAAATTTGAACTAATTTACGAATACAAATGTACCAGTGGAATTAGTTTTGTAAATGTTGGCTACGAATTGTTCGTTTCACAACACTTTATTTTGTGTCTAAGGTTGCAGAAATAACCGCCATCTGTTGACATCCAAATACTAAGCAAAGATCTAACATAAAATCATTTGTATTAAGTAAAGAAACATTTTCAAAGACCGTATAATGTAATACGGTCTCTGCTTATTGTTTAGAATAAAACACAATTTATAGCACGTATCTGGCATAAATCAAAAGAAATCAAATCGGGTATTTTGTTTAATTGTCTAAATTAATTAATCGTTTAATGTTTACTTAAACAGAACATTTAGCTTTATTGTTTTTCTTAATTTTATTTAATGTTAAAACCAATTACTCTGACATAAGCTTATTAGAACAGTTATGTCAAATTTAATGAAGAATTATACGGCTCCAAATATTTCGTAGTACACACTTAGTGTAAGAAAAATACATCTGGCATTTTAAATTAATCAAGTATTATATTAATGAAGAATTGAAAATAATTTGCAACAATAATTGCATGAAATTTATTGACATTAGAATTTTAATTAATGCCATTTATTGAAATAAATACCTTTTCTTGTAATAAATACTATTTATTGGAATAAATACAACTTATTGGAATAAATACTATTTATTGGAATAAATACTATTTCTTGGAATAAATACTGTTTATTCGAATAAATACTATTTATTATTAATTAATTATTTATTATTAATGGAATAAATACCACTAATTGCAATTAAGGGTGCAGTTTGAACGAACGACGAAATCCACACTTTTGTGTTCGACATTTCAGTATGCATCGCAAAACTGGTCCTCCATAAGTTATATATTTGATTTTTCTTGAACAAAAATTAAGTAAAATTAAAAGTGTGGACATTGTGGGCAAATAACTTAAACAAACCAAAAGTTACATTTGAAAGCAATTAGGAAGAGTTGTACAGAAAGATCAAATGGATCCTTGAAGGAAGAAGACCTATCAATAAGCTTAGATGACTTTCCGTGGCGAAACTCATAACACTAAAAATTTAATCATTTAACAAATCTATATATAAACGTTATATACCCTCAGGAAAATGCTCTAAAACCTATTAATATTAACGGTATAACATAAGTACTTAAAAAGAAACATCGTTAGTAAAAATGTTACCATAAATAAATGATCGTTAACTTGCTAAATAACGAAGTTAATACATTTGACTCGAGTGACTATTGGTTATCGTATACGAAACATTGTATGATGACTAATTAGTTCTCTTTCTGGTTCAGTTATAAAGATAAAAAAAAGCTGGTTTGCAACCCGAAATTTGCAAAGAAAAATCTTTGCTAGTGTTGGGGTAAACAATCTACTGTGACTGCCTTGAAGGATCACGAAGTATATGTGTGTATTGATTTTATAAAAAAAATATTTTAAATATGTACGTGTAAGTTTATTTTCTTAAAAACAACGGCATTTTAAAGACGTACATATTTATTTTCATGAAAAAAAAAAACGTATTTAATATACTTACATAGACCTCTTCAACAAGAGAGATGAAAATTAAGAACCATAAGGAAGTAGACTTATCAATTTCTATTATTTTGAAAAAAATTACATTTTATATAATTCACGTTATTATATATATATTTTAAGGATGGTACGACACCACTGATACTTTCTTCTGCTGGAGGCCATACGCCTTGTGTATTAGAATTACTTGAGCAAGGCGCTGATGCGAATTCAAGACGTACTACTGGCACAACACCATTATTCTTTGCAGCTCAAGGCGGCTACTTGGACGTTATAAAAATTTTAGTAAAGGCAGGCGCAAGTGTGGACACACCATCTGTGGTAAGCTACATAACGATATGATTTTTGAATTATATGATAATATAATTTTTTTGTTGTATAAAATTCACAGGACGGTGGCACACCATTATTTGTAGCAGCTCAAGGCGGTCATGTGAAACTTGTAAAGGAACTTTTGGATTGTGGTGCCAATGTAAATGCTTGTATGAAAGTATGTAGATATGTAGAGAAAGTCGACCATTTAGATAATATTGTAGTTTCATGCAAATATTGTTTTAAGGATCGAGCAACATCAGTTTTTATTGCCGCACAAAATGGACACCGCACGGTATTGTCATTGTTACTAACAGCTGGAGCACATGCCGATATGAAGCGCATCGATGGAGCAACTCCACTTTGGATTGCAGCACAAATGGGTCATGATCATATATGCAAGGTGTTATTGCAAAATGGTGCAAATATAGATGCAGTACGATGTGATGGAGCAACACCTCTATTTAAGGCTGCACATAAAGGGCATGCGGCCGTTATTACAGAACTACTGAAACATCGTCCAAATTTAGGTTTATTACCAGTAAATTTAATGAAATTATATATGAGACATGATTTGTTAAATATATTACTTATATTTATAGAACGGCGAAACAGCATTACATGCTGCTGCCATGTTTGGACATCTCACTGTGTGTAAGCAACTTATAGCCGCCGGTAGTGATATACTTCAAAAGAATCAGGATGGCTTTACTGCATTACAGGTAGCAAGGCAACAAAAATATACCTCAATATGTGAATATCTGCAGGATCGATTGCGAATTATCTTAGCACGCACCGCAGAGGCTAAGTCGTAGAGTTACACTATCAGTTAATAAGAATAGATAATAAATACAGAAAGAGAGAGTGAGAGAGAGAGAGAGAGAGAGAGAGAGAGAGAAAGAAAGAGTGAGAGAGAGGGAGAGTGAGAGAAAGAGAGATGCATGCAATGGAGAACAATCGTTCATATACAATAAATACTAAAAGGTCAGATAAAGCACAATTTATTATTAAAACGTCCCTAAAAGCAACATAAAGGCTGCACGCGAATGAATTTCGAGTCCTAGCTTCTTATATTTAAATTAAATACAAGTCCAAAATATTAGCTTAACTCCAATTCTAATTCGAATATATTACATATAAATACATCCGAGTATATATATATATATTTTGAAATATCTTTTTATTGACTTATTTTAAAATAGTAATGCATATAAGCAAATCGTAAGAGCTAAGAGCTGCGATGAGTATATAAAATCAAATTTAATAAAATTAAATTTTTTTCCCTTTAATTCCTAAACTTAAAATTGTAAATAAAAAAGAAACATTGTTATTTCCTTTTATAATATACATATATACACATGCATATATAAATATGTACTTCCACAATATTTATATATCGATGTATATATAGTATATAGTTAACATTTATGCAATTGTTGATTGATACAATATTTATATATTATCGTACTTTTTATACCTTAGTAAAATTTATAACTATTGTATAAATATATAAAAATATTGTGATTCAAGTTAAATAAATATATAGCAAATGTATATCCTAGGTTTGACCTGAAATCTAAATCAAATAACTAAGTCTTTAATAAATAAATATCATATTTTGGAAAAAGATTTTATGATTTTCATATAAAATATAGAGAATAAAAATGAGAATGAAAAAGGGTGAGTTCGTAAGAAGATTGAAATGAATTTACAGGGTTGTTGAGCATTGCAACTGCCATGCTTACTGCAACTATTTATTTCTTATTAGAAAAAACTTTACGAGAAACAGGCGACTTAAGGAATCTATGTACCTATGTGAATTAAGCTATCAATGAAGAGCGTCTCCTAAGATAATCTGAATAAATAATGGCTACATAATAATCTAACAACATTTCTTGGTTTGAGATCGTACACCTCATTCAGTTAAATGAACTCCATTAGGTGATACAAAGGGCATAAAAGGTAAGCAAAAGTTCTACTACGGGCATTGATTTCCACTTAAACTAATACTACTTTTGATTGCGTGGTTAAATTTCTACAGCGAAAATATTGAGAATATTATAGCAAACTCCCGTCGTCCAGATTTGGTCCCAAAAAATACAAGAAAAATAAACAATTAAAACAGGGTTAGGAAAGATTGAAGGTAAAAAATGACGATGATGAAGAATACGTCAATCAAGTCCAAGACTTGGTACTTAAAAATCGTTGATGGAAAATTACAGACTTTAGTGATACTGGCAACATTTCATTTGTCTTTGATAATGGTTACTTAAAATTTTAAAAAATGTTTTATGTGTCAAAAAAGTGAAATCTAGCTTGGCTCCAAAAATACTCAATTTTTTCAGCAAAGAGTGTCGCATTGAAGTTTGTCAAACAATGTTTTCTGACTACCAGGATAAGATGAAATACATTATGGCTTGAGGTATGACTTGGATCTTGACATACCACTCGGAAATAAATGACTCATCGAGCGAAAATTGTGCGAAAGGTGAGTCAAAATCGCGCTACGGTATATAAAAACTAAAATCATGTCAACAGTTTTTTTACAATGATCGTGTTAAGGTACATTATGAATACTTACCGGCGAGTCAAATCACAAAAATCAAATTAAGACGGTCAAAAGTAATGTTGCATTCTCAAGATAAATTATTTGGAATTCATTAAATATTTCCAGACTCTTAACGTTATTCCGAAATCCATAAAAAATTCAAACCGAATCTATTGCTGCAATGGACGGTAGAATTCGTACCAATTCATTGTTGAATGAGTTATGCGTCCTCTTATTAGGATGAATTATGTTGAGTGCTTGCTGTGAAATTTTAAATTATATGTCATAATACTATGCCAAGTCAAGTGGTATTTTTTATCAAAAATTTTTTCCATCCTGCCAACTAAGCGAATTATTGTTAGTCCCTCCATATGACTACGTTCTTGCATATTCCATATTTTAAAAGTATCGCGAATGGCTCTTGTGGCACCGTTTCACATCTCAAGTTTGGGGTTAATAACTCTACAGAGTCTTAAGAAAACTGCTTTCATATGTTTTTAAGTTATAGAGAATATATATTTCTTAGCTTATTTTTATTTAAATGCTAAAAACTTTTTTTTATTATCCAAATTATCCCAATTAATACACAATTGAAGTATTCTTAATCAAAGTATAGAAGAAATCTTAACATATTTTACGATGAGACAATTTAGTTAAGTCGCACTTTGGATGAGACTTGGATTCTGCTATGTCTCAAAATTAAACTTATGGTAGAGGCTATGGTTTCGCGTGAACCCAGAAAAGGTTTTGAGAAATTACATTCAAAACAGTAAAACAATAAACTTAGATTAATATTAGAAAATTACGACAAATGGATTTAGAAATTCTTAAGTAAGGCCTGGTTTAGAAAAGAAAAAAATAGTTTTCCATCAAGATTAGTTTTCCTGCTAATTTAATTAAAAGGTGTGGAATCTACCATATATTGTTCTATATATTGTTCTATCTATATTGTGTTGAAGAATTTCGATTTGATACCCAATATTTGTATTCCATTATTGAGTAATGAAAGACTAGCACAAACTTTTTTGTGTTGCGATAATATTTCGAAGGTAAATAGTCAGCCTAAAATAGATAAGCCAACCTTAATAAAGTCAGTACTTCAGTTACTTTTTATCAATTAATTAATCTTAATTTTGTCACGATAGCAAACGAAATCGATCATGTGAAAATTATGTACGGAAAATATACCAATAATAGTAAAATTATTACAAGAATTTATTTTATTCGGGTTAAGGTCACTGAATTTCAAATAAAAGCGATTACGAGAGAAACTCTATATATATACATATAGATATATATATAAACATAAACATTTTCATATGTTTGTTAGGTAGAATTAATTTATAATACATACATTATGTTTACATATCGCTTGAAACTATTACCAATTTAACAATTTCATTAATATGTTATTCTATTTAAATTTTGAAATATATATTAATATATTGATGTTAATTTTAATTGATTTGTTAATTAATTAAGTTAAGTCAGTTTTGTGAAGGTTGTGATGACACTTAGTATTATGACGATCACTCTGGAACGCTTACAATGAATGAATATCACTTGCAATCTACACAACATCAGGAAAGTTAAGGAAATATCCTTATATTGATCACTGTGAAGTGTGATCACTGTGTGACTTGTTGGGACACCAAAAAGCGTAGTCTTTCGAATTTTGTACAAAGATTTAAGCCACTAAAAGGTTTATATGCCCTTCATACTATAAACCATGACGGCAACCTTATTGTTATAGGTAATACTAAACTCTCTTAGTAGTATTATAATACACGTAAATTTAGTCTGTAAGAAGCTGTTTAATAAAGAACACCATAATTATAAAAACTGTCTCACAGATTTAAAGAGATATATGTCAATGGTATAGGTTTCATCCCACATTTTCTGGCCGGAGCAACAGTTTGTTAATCACAAAGTAATGGATAACTACTTCCTCCTTAGTGTGAACTCTTATTCAGCACTTATTCATTCGGTCAACAGCTCTTAAATAGGGTTGTGTAGGTCAGATAATTGCGCTGCGACAGTTTTTTATTCTGATGGGTTCTTACCATCGCATCTTCTAAACTGCGGAATGTCCTATGTCACATTTTATGTGCACATCAAAGATTCGTTCCAAGATGAACTGATGGGTTAAAAATAATTTGGTGTATACTGAGATCATTTTCATGGTTCTCCAAATTTTTGGTATATATAATAGCATTAGATATTGTGACTAATCACCAGTGGCTTTCAGTGAATGAAAAAGGCTGTTAGTGATAATTTTGCCATTAGCCATTTTTTTTTGTCCACCCCTGCGTAGTGGATATAAAAAGATGTAAGAAGTTCGTTGCACGTTGAAAGGTTTTGTTTGTCTGTTTACTACCTTTTCTAACTCAGAAACTGATTCTACCAGTTTATTTGATAAATCAGGATGGCGGTTTTATACCTTGTCTTGCTGTTCAGAGAGAAGACATCGTACTAATACACAAACAATTAGATTTCAAATAACAAAATCTGCGGATTAAAAAACAATAACTGCAAAGTAAGTCCATGTATTTCAGTAAGAATCATTTTCAATGCAATTTTCATCCTATTGAATAGTGATGAAGATACCGCGGCAATAAGAATAGAACTCAATGGCGTCCTATAACTCAGAAATCGATTTTACCTTATTATGTCGTAAAACAGAAAAATGATTTTTCAGTGTCAAAATATGTATTTATCCCAATTTACTCTTCGCTTATTTTGAGAAGAACGATTTGTTTTCTTTAGAGTAGGTTTAAAGTGTATTATTCGCAATTTATTCTTCGCTTATTTAGACACTTACGAATTTGGTATATTGACGATGGAAAAGAGTCATCCAACAAGAGTTATCCAACATTATCCAAATGGGCGCGTTGAGACGATATTTAAGACTAAATATTGATTCGATGGCATCTGAATATGACAACTTGAGGTTACCACGCCGATATAGTTTGCTTCTTCAGATAAAGAACTTTAAAGTTGTGGGCTTCTACATGGATTATACCAACAAAAACTACAAATTCACTCCAGTGGCAACTAGTACATGCGAACGTTTTATTGATTCCAAGAGTCCTACAAGTACATGAGCTGATGTGTTAGTGTTTTATAAAGAAATATTTGTTACTTGAAAGCCCGAAAATATACCGAGAACCAAACTATATTGGCAGATAACGTAATGAGAAAAGTTGCTAATATTGATATTGATATATAAAAATATCTATATAAATTACAACCTTATAACCTGCCGGTTAGACCTATGTGTTACATTCATCCAATGTGTTTAAATTATTTTCGATTGGATAACTATAATTTTACTTTCAGATTCTTAAAATAAAAAGTTTTTTAAAAACAATTTATAATGATTAAGGATTTATTTGCAATAAAGCTTTACAGTTTACATTCAATTTTGGGAAATAAAAATGGGTAATGAAAATTGTTGTCCAGGTGACAGGAATTTCAATTATTCGCCAAATTAAATTCAGATATTGGATACGATTTTATAAAATACTTATATCATATCACGTTTTATTTTCCGAAAGAAAATAATTTGTTCAGATTTAAAATTAATACTATAATTTTTTATGAAATTTTGATCTTCTTGGTCCTTCGGTACTTGTTGCAATTGGTTGCTTTCCGATTTCTAGTCTTTTGAATATTTATATATTCAATTTCACCCGTATAACACTGGCTCTCAGGGTCTAACAAAACTTTTATTTTTGCTGTAGTTATATTTATTTCATCATTAATGGATTGACAAACGCGATCATTATTTACTTCAGTACTCTCGCGAACCTTTAAAGCATTTGGGTTTTCCTTGTTGTTTCCCTTGGTGTTCTCACATTCCTTTTCTTGCTTCCCTCCTCCCTTCCCTTCACGCTTATTTTTACGCTTTGTTTTACCCACCACTTTCCCTTTCTTTTTATACTTTCCCACTTGCCTTCGTGAACGTTCCTCGTCACCCTTGCTTTCACATTCACCTTTTTGTATCTCTTCGTGTTTATCCTTTTTTATAACTTTAGTTATTTGAGTCGGACGACTTTTTTGTATTCCCTTCTTTCGGTTCTTTTTCTTGCCTTTTTTATAATTCGAAATTGGAATAATAATCCTATTTCGCAAGTTCTTAGAAAAGTTTACTTCTTGTTCCTCTGGTATTTCATTCGTTTCGTCTAAGTAACGTTTTGCATATTCTTGTTGATCCAAACTTCGATTTCTTAATTTTGCCTTGTTGTCAGTTTACTATATAAATATATAGTAAATAAAGTTAGTAGTACATGGATTTATCAAGCAAATTTATTTTAGTTCCCATTAAAGTTAGTCTATTGCTACTTACTTGATAAGAACTTTAGGTCTGAAATGAGTATATTCTAAACTCACAGAAGCTTCAGCGTTGTGCAGATAAGGACATTCTAGGTTTCAGGGTTCTCAGATCAGGACTCTCTTAAAATGAACTTCTCAAAATACGATTTTAGGAATCGTAAATTATTCAGTGCTAAAAAAATATGTATTTTGGATAAAAATTATTTTTATTTGAGTTGAAGTATCAAAATAAAATAAGTATATAAGCAATGTGTGCTGTGATTGAATAAAAATAATTCATTACTTTTAAAACACAACATTAAATTTATTTGTTATCCGATAAGTTTCCAAAAAAAAATTTCAATTTTTTATTAAATAACGATGAATATTTCTTTGACAACCAATACCAAATGAATACCAAATACCTTGAATACTTAACATGGATTTGATGAAGGTGATCTGCTACTTATTTATATAATGGTGTATAATAATGTAGCTTATGCGAATGTGTCTTAACAAAATATTATAGTTACACAATACCATAAGGAAATCGTTTTCTTACTACCACAATACCAAAATAATCCTAATTTTTCAGGAACAAAGTTCTATCCATAATAGAGACACTTTAGTAAAGAGCTACATAACTCTTTACTTTAGTAAAGAGTCTCTTTACTAAAGTAAAGAGTTATGTGTAAAATATGATTTCAAATATTTTAAAAATTATTCAAAACTTAAATCTCAGAATATAATGGAGTGCAACGCGAATAGATGAGTTATAATACGCGGAGAAGATAACTCACAGGCACCGCCTAAAAAGGAATAATAATAATTAGTCGTAGTTTGAAAATATTTAAATTGGAAGGATTATATAAAATTATTTGTGTGTTTATAAATAAATAAATATTCTTTTAAGTACTTACAATAATTCGATTCTAAGCCTTCGAACAAAATTTCTAACGAATTAAAGTAAAAATTTCGAGTTAATGGTAGAACTTACTTTATAAAAATAAAAACTTTTGCCTTAAAAAAAAATTTTCCAGAGATAACTTTCTGAAACGAATAAACTTCAAATAAAAAATAAATGATTTGAACTGAATTTTGTTTAATAAGAAACTTAATTATACCTAAAAGCAATGCACACTTTTCTTTAATGTCATTACGGAATGTAATATTTTAGGGGCATAGAAAATATATGAGGAATGAACACGGCAATTTGACGGTCTTGCTGGTCATCGAAATAGTCATTTTTAATTATATATTTTTTGGTTGTGCCGAATGCCGTTTTCGATTGGTAAATCTGGAGTAAATTTTTCAATCGAGATTCACTTTTAGCGAATTTTCATTTTCGATTGTTAAATCTCGAACGAAATGTATAACACTTGAGATTAATTTACCTATAACACTCTAGATAATTTGCCAGAGTAGTAAAATTACTCTGAACTGAAAAGCTTTTTTATATGGCTTGACAGATAAAATATGATTTGATTCGACATACGTATTTATGAAAAACGTTAACGTAATATTAGTAATGAATACAAAAATACTAGATTACTTTAAAAACGTTCGATTGGGCTACAAAATTGAACAGATCGAGAATAAATCTAGATTGAATCTAGATTTACGAATCAAAAATGCCACACATTTAAATGATAATTATTTCTGTATAGATATGTGAGTATATTCAGACAAAAATATACGTAAAATGCATAAATTTTGAAATTTATAATCGCTCAAAACTGTTTTGACCAACTTGACCAACTTAACCAACTTTTATGGTTCACATAAAGCGTTGTCACTGTGACCTTTTTCTTTCGTTCTCAATATTTTAATTTACATTGAATACAACAATTCTGTGTTTGACGAGAACATGACTGTCTGCATTACATGGCCCAGAGTATTGATACACCCAATATTAGAAATATTATATTTAAGTAATAATCATTAGGTTTTACAAAGTCGATATAGTAAATTAATAAATAATTCTATAGGTGTTACTTGTTGAGAAATCATTTGTCGTCAATTATATATAAATTCAGAGCACTGATTACTTAATGCAATCGGTGATGGAAAGCCATATCTGCACTTTTCCGTAACAATTGCATGCAATACTTGATTTCGTACTAAGTTGACAATTACTTGATATTATGATCTTCAGATGCATATGATCAAATGCGACATCGCAGATAGCAGACTCACTTTTAATGCTTCCTCATCGTGCAACTTGAAACTCTTGTACAACTTGTACTTTGGTTTCTTATAGTGAAGTACAGACGAGTATCTGTACGTTCATTCACTAATGATGATGCTATTACGGCATCAGCAAAAGTTCACGACTTATTACTGTGCGAAACTAAAAACTAAAATAAATGAAAAGAAAAACTTTGAGACTTTGGGGATTAATTAATTACTATTTAGTTATTTGAATATAAAATTCAGTAATTAAATTGAAGTAAACAATCGAATACGTTTAAAGTATCTTAAAAAAATTTTATGTAAGTTGGAATTAATAGTAACATTTTTAACATTCTTAATATAAGTATTACTTAAGTACTACTCCTAAAACTCGAACTGTCTCTCAGAAGTTTTGATGCATTGAGAACACAGTAAGTTCAATGAACCCTATAACATAATAGTGGTTCAAACTAATCTTAAAAACTTGTTTGAATTAAAAAAATTTTCTAGTAAACATTAAGGAAGTTTATGATGTTTTATTAAGTAAAATATCGCCCTTTAAATACGTGTTCGATTGATATAATAGGATTAGTGTTGCTAGATATATGGATACCAACATCATCTAATGACAAGAAACCGCAAATACTCCTTATATTACTCCATATGTGAATCTAAATTTAAGTATTGATTTTAACGCGAAAATACCTTTCTCCATTTTATGAAACGTTAAAACTATTACACCCATTCAACCATAAAGTGACAGATCAAGATTACTTCTAGTAATAATAATGGTGCAATATTGCACTATGATATCAATAAAATCAGTATCGAAAATAATAATAATAGCTAATAATAATAATAATAATAGCTATTCCATGAAGGCACAATTTTTATTTGCTTCACCTATATACAGGCCACATAAATGTCACATTAGCATCCACAAATAATCACTAAATGGTATTGTATTTGCTTATATTTGATCTGGTAGTGTAAAGGGTCCACACTTATTTGGAAATTATGCAGATGTAACTCAAAGCTTTAATTGTAAACTTCATAGTCACATTATTAACAATTTATTTTAGCCTGAGATTTGTTATGTGGAAGTGGCAGACATGTGTTTCTAATAGAACGGTACCACAAGGCATGCAACACGTCCGACTTTGGATTTGATGTAGGAGAAGTTTTCAGGAAGTGGAAGTTTTCAGTCAATGGTTTGATGATTTCAATTTGATGATTCCAATAAGATCATTCAAATGATTATGTTTATGTTTATTACCGAGTTATTGCCATCAAAAATGACCTTAAAATGATTGAGAACAGTAAAAAGTTTCGTAGAGGACATTTATGTGATGAAGTATTTCGTATGTAAAGACAACGTTCAAACAAAATATTAGAATGAAAATTTAATCGAAGTGTCAATACTCAGATGGGCATTTCATATTGAATATGGTGATGAAATTATATAGGCTCAATATTACAATTTATAAAGGAAGTTGGACTTGGAAAAATACTTTAAATTCATGAAAGGCGCACATCAAATCCATTTGCCGTAGGGCAAAATTCTCATACATAATAATAATAATAATAATAATTGATCAGAGGAGTATTTTGTCCATATTTTGTCCATTAGAACTACAAAATGAATAACTCTATCATCCGTTTATTTTCAATTTATTTTATATACAATTTATTACTATTTCTATAATTTATATATATCAAAAGTGTATATTATATAGATTAAATGAATAAATTCATACAATTCAAACCAATTTAAGGCGTTGCATTTAATAATACATTTTTATTGTGCTTTCAGAAAGAAACTCCCTCAGATGTTTTATTGCATTTGGCTGCTTTACGTGGTGATGACATCACTTTGCGACGTGTTCTTGACAGTGGAAAAGTTCATGTGGATTGTAAAGATGAGGTAAGGACTTTTAAACACCTTCTACTATTCGACAAGGGATTCTTGTAGATTCAGCTATTGCGAGTAATTTTTCGGGTAGGGGTACTAAATGTCAAAATAAATTACTTTTAGAGAGATCGTGACTTAAAGTTTGAAACTTTTCACATTACCCTAATCGAGAGAACTCGAGAAATATCGGCATATAACGTGATGAAAAAAGTTTTGTAGAAACGACGACTTTATTTAAATCATTACATTATAAAACAGCTACGTACTCGTCTTTGAAAATTTAAAATAAATACCATATTCTCATATTGTTTCTTACCTCTTCACCTCATTCAGGACTAATATCCAGACACATAGCCAAGGTAGATGGGAAAGAGTTGTCTGGATGAGCTTAAACTTCTTCCTGAAACAAATCGAAGTACGTATATCTATACATATCTATTCAATAATAATGCACTAAGACATGATTAAATTGAATAAATGGTACACAAAAGTGCTGTCGGTCAAGAATTTTATTTGAAACCCCTGACTAAGGTTCTGACTATATGGGCTCGCTAATATCTACTATCCCTATATAACCCTAATATGCAAAGTTCAGAGCGTTTCTGAAAAAAATGCAATCTGAAGAAAATTATTGCGGAACGATTTACTGCGGATTATCGATTTTCAATATTGATAACCCCGATGAAGATAAAATCATTGATGAAGATAATAATAAAGATGAATATGATCTGAAGATGACAAGTTTCTAAATTTTTTGTAACTATAAAACGCTGGTATAATAATAAAAAAGTGCAAGTCTCACTGTATGACTTCCTAATACGAGTAGACTCCACGACTCCACTTAAGTTAAAGCAGCTGACTGGTGCGTTTCTTGTCCAAGAATATTCACCTACAAGTAGTTGTAGTTTTGGATATAAGCATTTTTCTGAGTAGCAAAAAAAATTACAGAGGCTAGAGTGCCGGCTTTGTCAAGTTTATCTGCTTTGCAGTAATGTAGGATGTCCCTGTATTGTGATTGTGTGAAATCTTATAAAGTCATTCCAAAGTTGCCATGGGATTTTAATTTTCTCAAGTTGGGAGTTTCCCGATATTTCCAACTTTCCGAATTTTGCGGAAATGTGTAACTGTAATTGATATGATAAGAAAATCCGATTGCCTAAGAAATGAATTGCAAATTACGAGTATGTGTATTGTGTAATAGACAAATAACCTGACTAACAAAGAGAGGAGAAGTGGAAATTAATAAAAGCCATTCAGTTGGAAAATGCATTTAAATTGCATTCGTAGTGAGTTTCTAAATTTAATAAATGACTATTATTTTTATTATTTGTGGTTGTTGTTGTTGTTGTTGGTGGTTTTGTCGCTGTTGTTACTGATGCACTGTAATTATTTTGACGGTTGGTTTTGACGCTTTAAAGCAAAGCAGTGGTTCCTAACTTTTTTTTGACCAAGGACCACTGTGATATTTTTGTTTTTAGTAGGGAGCACAAAGTTTTAGAATAATAAACTGTATGATTAATTTAATGTGCTTTATGCATCTCTGCTAGAATGTATAATGAATTGTATAAGTACATAGGTACATTATATTTACTTGGATATTTTTTGGACATATTTTCCGAGGTCTGAGTAGACAAACTACAAGCAATGTATCCATACATTGTTAAATTT
Organism: Teleopsis dalmanni; assembly: GCF_002237135.1. Lineage (NCBI taxonomy): Eukaryota > Metazoa > Arthropoda > Insecta > Diptera > Diopsidae > Teleopsis > Teleopsis dalmanni. The sequence goes on along the minus strand of NC_051848.1, from coordinate 69,060,428 downwards.
GTTCACGGACTATTTTTAACCATCTTGCGGACCACCGGTTGGGAACCACTGCTTTAGAGTCATGTATATTAGCACTTCATTTCCGAATTGGTTTACTTAAATGTTAACTCAATAAATACGAAAAGCGTTAAATAAAGCAAAAGCAAAAGCAAAAGCAAAAGTAAAACCAAAAGTAAAACAAAAATAAAAACAAAAGTAAAAACAAAAGTAAAAACAAATACAATTGGAAAAAAAGTTTCACTAAAAGCGATGCGCCAGCGAAACCACAACTAACAGGTGTGCGGAGGTAGAGGAAGTGAGCTCCCAAAATTATATGTGTGTGCAGAATTTTGCATACAAATGAAATTATTTTAAGTAAAATGAAGGTAAAAAAATATTTAATTTTTATAAAAAGTAAACTAAAACGAAACTTAAAGCAAATTATTCGTGACCGGATTTCTAAAGAGCAGTAATTTTAAAATTTTAAAATTTCAAAAGTTCAAACCTCAGTCAACTTATAAATTGAAAAATAGTTATAAACCAAAATAAAGTTTATAGTTGCTTTAAAAAGTAATGAAACAGATTAAGACCTAAGTAAAGAATAAAATTTAAAAGAAAATTTGTTTTTACAATCGAACTACTTTGAGAAAAAATGCAATTTATCAATATTAATTTTTACACTGTCAGGCATTACAGCCGAGATAGCTTAAAAGACTAGTACGACATCGTGGCAGGTGACGAATCATAGATCTACGCCTATATGTCGGATGGAGCAAACCCAACCAAAGATGCAAGTTTTTTCAGAAAAACCGGTCATGTCGCAACTGTGTCACTTAAGTAACGCAGAGTGGTTAATTTTGAGTGGTACATAATCATTTGTGTGCTGGAAGTCTTCAGAGAATTGAGAAAAACCAAACGTCGATAGAAGATTATCCTCCACCACGACAATGTAATCTCCAATACATCAGCTCAAACAAAAGAGTTTTTGAGCACTTAAAACTTTGAACACTTATATGGATACATACAGTTTCTACTTGGCACCTAATAGTTTCTACTTGTTCCCAAACATTAAAAAAAGTGCGTGGCGAGCGTTTTTCTAAGCCCGAAAAGGTCGTTGAGACATTTAAGGCCCTGCTTTTGGAGACACCAACTTCAGAGAGTGAAAACTATTCAAAAAAGTGGTTAAATCGAATGCAAAATGTATTGATCATCACGGAGAATATTTTGAAAAACAATAGAACCATATTTACTGATTAAGTACAGGATTTTTATTCGTAAGCGTAAAACTTAAAAGCCATTAAACAATGACCGGCACGTTTTTACCGACTGTGATGTGATGATTAATGATTTAATTGAATACATAAACTACTTGCATCATCTTTGCCTCGAGTAGTACTTATGAGTATCACATAAGAAAAGTATTATAAGCCATTATAAGTATTTGCAGTTTCATGTATGAATCAGGTAGAGTTGAGTATATAAAACAGAGAGTCAGAGTAAGTAAAAGTAAAATACAGCCAATGACTCGAGTATGTCTACAGTGAGAGACAGTAGATAAATTTGAACTAATTTACGAATACAAATGTACCAGTGGAATTAGTTTTGTAAATGTTGGCTACGAATTGTTCGTTTCACAACACTTTATTTTGTGTCTAAGGTTGCAGAAATAACCGCCATCTGTTGACATCCAAATACTAAGCAAAGATCTAACATAAAATCATTTGTATTAAGTAAAGAAATATTTTCAAAGACCGTATAATGTAATACGGTCTCTGCTTATTGTTTAGAATAAAACACAATTTATAGCACGTATCTGGCATAAATCAAAAGAAATCAAATCGGGTATTTTGTTTAATTGTCTAAATTAATTAATCGTTTAATGTTTACTTAAACAGAACATTTAGCTTAATTGTTTTTCTTAATTTTATTTAATGTTAAAACCAATTGCCCTGACATAAGCTTATTAGAACAGTTATGTCAAATTTAATAAAGAATTATACGGCTCCAAATATTTCGTAGTACACACTTAGTGTAAGAAAAATACATCTGGCATTTTAAATTAATCAAGTATTAAATTAATGAAGAATTGAAAATAATTTGCAACAATAATTGCATGAAATTTATTGACATTAGAATATTAATTAATGCCACTTATTGAAATAAATATCATTTTTTCTAATAAGTACTATTTATTGAAATAAATACTGTTTATTCGAATAAGTACTATTTATTTGAATAAATACCATTTATTGGAATAAATACTATTTATTGGAATAAATACTATTTATTGGAATAAATACTATTTATTGGAATAAATACTATTTATTGGAATAAATACTACTTATTCGAATAAATACTATTTATTTGAATAAATACTATTTATTTGAATAAATACTATTTGTTGGAATAAATACTATTTATTGGAATAAATACTATTTATTGGAATAAATACTATTTATTGGAATAAATACTATTTATTGGAATAAATACTATTTATTGAAATAAATACTATTTATCGGAATAAATACTATTTATTGGAATAAATACTATTTATTGGAATAAATACTATTTATTGGTATAAATACTATTTATTGGAATAAATACTATTTATTGGAATAAATACAACTTATTGAAATAAATACTATTTATTGGAATAAATACTGTTTATTGGAATACTATTTATTATTAATTAATTATTTATCATTAATGGAAGAAATACCACCAATTGCAATTAAGGGTGCAGTTTGAACGAGCGTCGAAATCCACACTTTTGTGTTCGACATTTCAGTGTGCATCGCAAAACTGGTCCTCCATAAGTTATATATTTCATTTTTTTTGAACAAAAATTAAGTAAAATTAAAAGTGTGGACATTGTGGGCAAATTTGAAAGCAATTAGGAAGAGTTGTACAGAAAAATCAAATGAATCCTTGAAGGGAGAAGACCTATCAATAAGCTTAGATGACTTTCCGTGCCGAAACTCATAACACTAAAAATTTAATCATTTAACAAATCTATATATAAACGTTATATACCCTCAGGAAAATGCTCTAAAACCTATTAATATTAACGATATAAGTACTTAAAAATAAACATCGTCAGTAAAAATGTTACCGTAAATAAATGATCATTAACTTGCTAAATAACGAAGTTAATACATTTGACTCGAGTGACTGGTTATTGGTTATCGTATACGAAACATTGTATGATGACTAATTAGTTCTCTTTCTGGTTCAGTTATAAAGATAAAAAAAAGCTGGTTTGCAACCCGAAATTTGCAAAGAAAAATCTTTGCCAGTGTTGGGGTAAACAATCTACTGTGACTGCCTTGAAGGATCACGAAGTATATGTGTGTATTGATTTTATAAAAAAAATATTTTAAATATGTACGTGCAAGTTTATTTTCTTAAAAACAACGGCATTTTAAAGACGTACATATTTATTTTCATGAAAAAAAAAACGTATTTAATATACTTACATAGACCTCTTCAACAAGAGAGATGAAAATGAAGAACCATAAGGAAGTAGACTTATCTATTTCTATTATTTTGAAAAAAATTACATTTTATATAATTCACGTTATTATATATATATTTTAAGGATGGTACGACACCACTGATACTTTCTTCTGCTGGAGGCCATACGCCTTGTGTATTAGAATTACTTGAGCAAGACGCTGACGCGAATTCGAGACGTACTACTGGCACAACACCATTATTCTTTGCAGCTCAAGGAGGCTACTTAGACGTTATAAAAATTTTAGTAAAGGCAGGAGAAAGTGTGGACACACCATCTGTGGTAAGCTACATAACGATATGATTTTTGAATGATATATTGGTATAATTTTTTTGTTGTATAAAATTCACAGGACGGTGGCACACCATTATTTGTAGCAGCTCAAGGCGATCATGTGAAACTTGTAAAGGAACTTTTGGATTGTGGTGCCAATGTAAATGCCTGTATGAAAGTATGTAGAGAAAGTCGAAGTGAAAAATTCCTATTAAAAGTTATCAAATTGTAACAATAAATTTTTAATTATATTAAAACAAAACGTAGACGTTACGCATATAATCTTTTTTTATTATAAATGTGATATATTAATATGCTTTTGATTTTAAATTTAATTATGGAAGATAATTGTGGAAGTACTTTGTGGTACCACTCTACACTTATTTGACAGATATTACAAATAATGCTATTTTTAGGATCATGATTGCTATTTTTAAGAATTTGTGGTTTATCGAAGGAAAGCAATGATTTGACGTATCCGCAAAAAAAAGCGAAATCATATTATATTGCAAAGCCTTGGTGGCGAGTTTATATTAGAATTTCTGGATATCACGTGATCATTGAACTTCTCTATGAATACATTAATTGTGTCAAAAATTATATTGTATATCATAGCAGTTTTTTGATTACATACAACGTTGAAGTTGTGTTATTCGAAATCGTCTTATTATGTTTCTGTACGGTCCATGAATATTTATTCATATTGCTCTGAAGGTCAATCTCCAATGCTGAAAGTAAATTGCAAAAGTAATTAGTCTTGAAACAGCAAATTGATATTAGATGTTTTAAATAAATCAAAATATCATCGTTGTTTATAAAATAACGATAGATACACAACACTAAACGAAATAGTTGAGACGAACAATAAGAAAAGGAACTCACCTGACATTTATTAAGCTTCATTAAATATGGTTTTTCAAGTATATATATTATTCGTATATATTGTGCTGAACTGCCGGCTATGAAATTTTTGGTTGTGTAAGACTTTAAATCCATAATCAGTTTGTTGTGAATACTGGCATTTTTAAGGTTAGTGTGACTGAAACTGAAGCTCCAATTCCTGATACTATAAAATGTCAGTTAGAAATTAGTCGGCAGAATACTGGGGCTCTGACTGAAACCCAAAGCGCAAATGGAAATTACGATATGTGATACGAGAACGATACTACAAAATACCAGCAATAAGTGATGTTTTAACTAATATAAAAGCATTTCGTCCTGTTATTTGAGCCATTTTTTCTAACAATCAACTTTTTTGGACTTTTCTCTATGGAAACAACTAATGACTTAATCGAGATAATATTTGAAATTAATATTATATATAAACTTTTGCTATCTAAGCATTTTTCACTTATGCAATTAAAGTGACTGTTAAAAATAATTAATATAAAAATCAAGATACTTCAATTCCAAGGGTTTCCGTAGTGTAGTGGTTATCACGTCCGCATAAGACGTGGAAGGTCCTCGTTTCGATCGCGGGCGGAAACATTGTATAATTTCTTTTAAAGTGTTTTATTGGATATAAATTAACTTCTTTCGAAAAAGGAATATCTTTAACTCTGGCGATACTTAATTATTTGTTACTAATTTTTCATATATAACTAAACTCAGTGTTATATATTTTTGATAACTTTGTATATATATATTCTGTATATATCTGCTTATTACCCCAAATGAAGTGTTAAAATTAAGTATTCCAGAAAAGTACACTTCATTTTAAAGGGTGTAGAATTTTATATATTGACATACAAAATTTTGATATACAAAAATTCTCTTAAATTATATAATAAATTATATGGGTTTAAAGATTTAAAACAGTTTTTTAAGGAACTGTATTCTGGATGTGTATCGTTAATAGTAAGCTTGATATTTGTTTTTGATTATCCATTTCAAACAACGATTTCAAGGTCACCTACAAAAAGTAATTAACCGGATTTAGATCATACCTGGAGGTTCATTGTCCATCCTAAAAGTTATCTAGTCATCCAATGCTTCCTATTATAATTCGATAATTCGCAAACAATATAAGGGGTGTTATCCCCTTAAATGAGAACATTTTCAGTCCGTGCTAATGTTCAATATCGGCTACCTGAAAATAGAGACATTTGTATTTTCTTGGTTTTTAACGATGTGCGATTCGTTGAGATCAGTACCTTTAAACCACATTTTTTCTACTTCTGTAGGGTCGCAATTGTGTTGGACTGAGTTAGAGTACTAACTCTCGGTAACGGTAATCATATGAAAGAATCGAAGTGAATTTCAAGAGTCCAATATATTGATTTAATAAAATTAAATATCAAATAAAAACAAGGAAAACTACATTTCAGTTGGGCCAGTCTGTATATTGATAATTAAAATTTTTTTTAAAAAAAGCTATGATTTAATATTAAAAAAGTATAAATTTTAATATTGTTACTTCTTTATTATTGTTATAAAATAATATAAATATACTATAATAATATATATAAATGTATTAATTTGCATAATTAGTCTAATATTTCTCCTTTTCGATTTGCCCACGTATCAGACGTCGACTGCTGTTTTACTGCTTTAGTTTTTTTTTTTTAAATTTATATACAGGGTGCAAATTAAGCTGTATATTAAAATAGATTTTAAATAAAACCGTGCATATAGATATATGTATATCTGAGACCCTCCTTAAACCATTTTCAAACACTAAATCACCTGGTCCATTTAGAATTTAGAATTCATCTTTACAACTGTACAACTTTCAGTTAGTTTTCGTCTGTGTTAAAATTTAGTTAGCCCTAATCTACGCAACCGTTTTCCAATTTCTTATATTTGTGCCTGAGGCAATATTGTCGCCAGAATCTACCTATCTTAGATGTGAACTTGAAAGCAATATATTTGATGGTGTGAAATTCACTACTTGTTTTATTAATGGCTCTGTGAATACTAGTCTTCCTATATTTATGTTAAAATAATCGCTCTCTTAAGCAAACTTCTTAACTCGTTAATACATATATCGAATGAGTTCACAAAAGTAAAAATAACCTGAAGTTGATAAGCATAAGTAACGGAAGTAAAATTTTTAAACAACAATAGAAGAGTTTAGTTGTAGAAGCTAGGCTTCATCTTGAGCTATGTAGGTGGGTATACAATACATCTTTGTAACAGTGTCTTAGTTATTGGGAAATTGTTTTATCGGTGTAGCAGATAAAGTGAGAGTACTTATAATGCCCTTAAGTTGATTGCTATAGGTAAGAGAAGGAGTAATGTTTATAATCAACAAAATAGAAAAAGTTTAACTGGAAAAGCTATGACTTGTCTTGAGTTATGAAGCTTTCTAGGGCACTTCTATTCTCAACAGTTTGTAAAATATTGTTAGATAGCCTTTGTGTAACTATAATATTGTATTTGGAACATTTACGGATGTTTGCAAATAGTTATATTTAAATGCAATTAAATAAAATTCCGTATACAACTTTTTCCTTTAAAGCAGAATTTTACCCTAAGTTTCACCAAAGCAAAGACGAAATTCTTTTCTAAAAATTTAAAAATATGAACTGTATTGAGGGAAAATGGTGAAAAGAGGTTTTATTTGATTTTTTCTAAATTCGCTTGAACTTTAAAAGTAGATTTTCAATAAAAAAAACTTAAATTACTTATTTAGGCAAATCTGCATATTTTAATCAGTTATATGACATAATAAATTTGTTTAAAATTCTATAATGTTGTCGACATTATCCATAAAAAACGTATAATGAATGTAGATGATCAGAAATATTTAAAAAAAAAAATTTAATCAAATGAAGAACACACATTATTTGGTTGAAGATTCACGTTGTTTCTTAAATCTGTTATTGTTTTTCATTATAATTGCATCCCTCAATGCTAAATCCTCATCAAGTAACAGTTCAAAATTACCTAAAGCATCAACAGTAGGCATTTTGTTCCAACGCACATCTGGTAAGCCACTTGGAGGGAGTACAACCGATATTACATCGTCAATCAATTTTTGCTTGAGTATACGGTCGGAAGCAGTCGTTGGTGTTAGAGATGGTGACGCATTAACTTCTATAAGCCATGGCTTCAAGTTGTTATCGATAATTATGTCAAAACCATATAACTCGAAACAATGCTTATCGTTAGACATAAGTGCGGCGACAGATTGCATAGTATGCACAATCAACCACGAAATATCATCGGAAAGTTTGTCTGTCACTCTTTTCCCACGTGTGCCCTCAAGATAAAGAATTAAATTTTTCAATGACCACTTACCACCGTGCGAACTGTTATAATCACATCCACGTCGCTGAACACTTACATTAGTCAAATGCATATATTTATTGCGTAGATTCGTTTCACTCGTATCGTATTTAGCTGTACAGAATCGGCAAAATCCTGATTTGTATTGATACACTTTTAATGGACGGAAAGATGTGACTAGCACATATATACGAAGATCAAACTTCTTTCCACCTATAAGCAAAGGATTCTCGATGTATTTCGATATAACGTAGCTATCTCTAGAACTGACTATATGATAAGGTCCCTTCGACTCTCGAGCCCATTTTTTCAATTGAGTTAATTTGTTTATGAGAAATATTCCAGTTCCCTGAGACTTACTGCACGGTTTCATAATCCAAGTACTGTATGGATTTTTACGAAATTCTTCAACGAACATGTTATAATCGGACGGTAAGACATAAGTTATTGGTATAAAATCCAAATACATATATCGAGTACCACCTGCAGTGCATCCGATCTTCTTAGCTAAGGGGTTTCCTTCACGTTCTAAGTCCTTACGGTATCTTTTTATATTCTTAATAAGTAAATCCTTTCGTGATAGTTCATAGTGATTAGGAAAATGGTTTATAATTTGATTGTCATTCATACGGTAACCACTGTCAACGCTAAACACATTTCTACAAGTCATAATACTTGACCAAAAGAAATGCCAATTGCTTTCGGCTCTTACGTGATGCCAACCACGTTTTACAAAGTTTATTGTCAAAACGTATTTGTCAAAATCAGTGCAGAAATTAATTTTTGTGGGTTTATAGCCGGTACTAGTCTCTTCGTTTACTCCGGCGACTTGCTTGTCTAGTTTACGCACTTTCAAAATTTTCGCAGCCATGTTTTGGATGCAAACGACTACTGGTGCCTCTAAATTAACGATAACAATAGTCACGAGTGATATAGAGGAGCATTGGGCTCACCTGCTGTTTTCAGATTACGCTCACCAAATTTTATTTCAACTTGAATTCTTCAGATCCAAACTAAATAATTTTGTTAGCCAAAGGTTAAATCAACCGCACAAGTCACTTTAGATTTTCGTGAATCAATTTTCTAATTTGCTTCCTAGTATATAAAATTTAAATACATTAACATTTTAATCTTAAATGGATTCTAAAACAATATACGTAATACGTATAATATATACTTATGAATTTACTAATTTTACTAACTTTGTAAAAAATGTATAAAATTATATTTAAAGGATGTTGTGTGATAAATCAAGGCAAACCTGTTATAATTGTTTAAAACATTAATATAACACTGTATAAAATGCATAATGCCGTGCCCAGAATGCATCCGACATACGACTACTTTAATAGTACCAAATTGGAAGATTGTCACTGGTTTTCATTTAATGTGGGAACCAATGCGATAGACAACGTCAATATATCAATTTGTGTTTAGTTATTTTACACTATAGAACGAACTACTGCTACTATAGAAGTTACAAAGTTACCTAAGTCGTTTGGACTACAGTACCAAGTCGCATTGTAGCAGTAACTTGCGCAGAGTCAGCAAAATATATGCGACATGCAACAAAAATAATTTTTTTGTTGCAAGTATGTAGCCAGGGACAAGAGCAATCGAATACAAAAAGTAAGAGGTGCTGTCACCAGGCTACGAAATATATGGCGTGAACCCAACATCTGCATTTTAAAAATTATAAATTTTTAATGCATGCGTTAAGTCTGTCTTGTTATATAGATTAGAAACTTGGCTTGTAACGGAAGAAATTAAAAAGACACTACAAACTTTCATCAACCGTTACTTGCGAAACATTATGAAGATATGGTGGCCAAGAATGATATCAAATGAAGAACTCTGGAGGCAAACTGACGAGATGTCTATTAATATTGAAATTTAATAGCGTAAATTTGGGTGGATAGACCATACCCTGCCTAAACCTTATGACGATATCTCGGCGTAAGGGCCAGCCAATGGCAACATGGCGAACAACAATTAATACTGGCAAATCGTTTAACGAACTTCGACAAATTTCGCAAAATAGAGACAGTTGGGAATCATTTGTTGTATACTTAAGCTCCTAATGGAGTATGGGATAAAAAAAAATTTAGCCAGGGGGAAGAGGATAAAGAGGCAGAATAAACTGAAAGACTATATTTATACATGTGTTTATTTATTAAAAATTTAGTATTATTCAATAAGATAAACATTTTTTAAATGACCGAAATTAATCGACAGAGTTGTTATACGAGGGGACGTTAATAGTACACTTTATTAAATTTATTATGCCATTATTTTGTTATTATTATTTCGAAAATAGTTTCAGTTACAATATTTCGCATGATCCATGCAGCAACAGTAGTACTTGTCAACCTGATTCATCTGATCATGTATTCAGAATACCAGATCAGAACACATGATTAGAATATATGATCAGAATACATGATCAGTAATCCACATGGTATTTGATTAGTTATAGGTAAGTGAAACTGTGTGCACTTATGGGAATACCATCATTACATATTAAATACTTAAATATAGCGATGAGGATACAGTGATTAATTTGTTGACTCAGCTCAATAACAACAATACATAACAACTCTAAAACGATCATCAGTAATGAACATCAACATGGTTTCAGACTTTGAGGAGTAAGATATTATAAAGTGAAGGTGAATAGATGTGAGGGCTAGAAATCAAAGCAAAATAAGAAAGTTAGTACAAAACTACAACTAAGAATAATTGAATTAAACAACTTATTATTTGATAGGCAAATCATTATAAATAATTGAACACACACCTACCAAATGTAGAAGTGTATGAATTACAAAGAATTTGGAAAAACAGAGAGTACTGGGTTTTAAAAATACCTTTGGCTATGCTGGATGGTGCTGAAGTAAAGTTAATTAAACACTGCAAAGTTGATGACCTGATATAACAAAATAACTCAACATGTTTGTTATATAGTGCTTCCATTTAAAAAGTAGGTATCAGTTTGTTTGTTATAATATTGAATAAGGATAGTTGAAAGACCTCTTCAATCATAAGTAAACAATACAAAACAATGAAGGACAGAAGAACTGAGCAAAGATTTATTGGCGTAGTTTTAATGACAAACAATGGAAGTATATAACATGTAGTTATTAGAAAAGTTAATGATCTTTTTTTAAAAGTCAATCAGTTATCTATCAATAATATACGCTATAAGAGAAATTTGAAGAGAGATGAAAACATGGAAAAGTTGTAGCAGAGAAGCTGCACAGAGGAAAGTGCTCATTTACAAGAAATTGATTTAAAAAAATAATGATAATAGGAGGAATTATACTAATAAGCTGAAAAATATTTTAGAAAGTCGTGATATTGATTATATTGTATGCATTGATAAAGCTAATAATACAGTTAATTTCTACAGTACTATTCACTAAGAACTCTCTATTTTAAAATGCCGGATAAGTTTTGTTATTTGTTGAACTCCCAGAAATGTTAGGTCCCACTAAGGGTTGATAACTTTTTTAAAGCGGTTGGTACTGATAGTGCAGTTAATGCAGCTGATGTAACATTTTCGATATTGCTGTTAAGACTTATCATGCAGATGACACTATTGATGGTAATAAATCCAATAATGCAAATTGTTCTTACAGAACAGTCGATACTGTTTACTACTTTAGTTAAAGTAGTTGAGGAAACGGGCTTGTAGTTATGGTAAAGTAGCTAACGAAGCTGTTTTGTTCTGTTGAGCTTGAAGAGGTTCTTTAACTAGGTTAAAAAGCTGCGAAAAATTGATGGATAAAATTGATGCTAGAATTGTTACGGATGCGGATAATAAAGTGGTCTTTGAAGTTAAGATGATGAGGTTAATAAATTTTAACGAAGTAGTAAGCGTGATAGAAATAAGTCTAGTAAACTATAAATGGGTACCAATTTTTAAAAGAAAATAATATTGAGATAAGTTTAAAAAGTCAAAATTCAAGAATTTCTACAAGACATGCTTAAGGAGTAAAAATAAATATTTCACGCATATCTGAGAGTATTTTTAAGACGTGAAAAAAGGAAATTGTTTAATCAATTATTCCTCATATAATTGTCTAATCCGGAATGATTTGTTTTGCTGCATATATAAGAATGAGCAATTGTTAGAATCTGAGATTAATAAAAGATTGACTAAGTAACTGGTCAGAAAGGCCAGCACTTTTGTATTTATCTGAATTTTTATATTATATTTCATGTTGCCAAGACGGAGTTTATATCTCAACCTCCTCAGTTCTTCCCTCTACGACCACTGAGTATGAGGACTCCAAGTTATCCTAAACTAATTTTAAACCATTTTCATGATTGCTAATTAAAAATTTTGCATTTTTTTGTATGACGTCATACCCCATCTCAAATATTGTACATGTTAACTGACATTTTTTTTTTTTAAATTTAAAAATTTTTTATGCCATTGACTATAAAAATATTACAGCGACTTATAGTATTAGACTTACCTGCAGATATTTGATAATTACCAGTGAATTGGTAATCCAACCAATTCAATGCAATCAATTTTGCAATACAAGATTAAATAAAATGATTGACGGCTGTATGTAACTTCCTGGTAAAAGCCTTTGATATTGATTCCTGATATGTAGTACTCTTGATATTATTAGAATTTTGTATTTGTGACGATTTTAGAAGGTTCTTAACTGTTTTAATTAATAACACAATCTATTTTTAATATTCTGCCAAATTATATTAAAATTTTTTTTCAAAAATAAAAGGTAAAAACAAATAAAAATTTTGTTGAAATGCTTACTTATCTTCTTTTTGTAATAATACTGGTATTAATACGGGTAAACTTTTAGCTTCCTTAGTTAAGTGAAAGTACTATATATAAGCGGAATATTGTATTTTACAAATGCAAGAGCTCGCGAATACCACAATCTGAATAATTCGCATGTGTTTCCAATCATATGATTTCACAACGGAGCTGGCAGTGTTGCAAAATGCAAAACAGAAAGTTCAACTTTGAATTGGACGAAGTGTACGTCGTAGAAGAATGCAGTTGAATATATTCAAAATAATAATGATGTGAATACTCAAAAAAACACAGGTTGCTCAAAAATTTAGACAATCGAATTATTAGTTGATGGTCGCCCTCGGTTGTTGTTTTTAAACCACAGGTTTTATTTGAACGCCAATGTCTATAATAAAAAATTTTTGAAAATGTTCTGAATCAGTGAATTACCGAACAAACAACGTTAAAAAAATTGTGTAACGTCACATAACACTACTGTTTACTAAGTCAGTATGACTGAGAGGTAATGCTTCAACTTTTATTTCGATCGTACGATAGCTTCCACGGCGACTATTTCCATGACATACTTTTCGACAGCTTGAATTTTGGGTACTGAGTATTTTGTTGATGAAGATTAATCTAAACAACTACTAGGCCTCAAGATTGATCCCATCAAAAAATACATAAAGGATAGAGCCCTGAAATTATTTGCGAAATCTGACAGACTTACTAACACCGCGTTATCAAATCTCAAAATGATTACAGGCACCTCGGGGAGATATGCAGATCTGAGGTCAATTATTGCTTAGTCTAATGAAGTGATAAACAATAATCCAGACAAGGCACAAAGAGGGGTTTTGTAGAAACCTTGCAGTTAATAGAGAGTAAAAGTGCTCAGGTGCACCAACTCAACTAACTTCAACTAGAGTAATAATGTTCTCTAGAAAGCCCATTTACTTGAATGTTGGAATGGATACAAATTTCTTAGGCTCATATATTCATTTGACATGTATGTTAACATACATGGCCCGCATTAGATTACATATATTAAAAATATTAGGCCTTCTTACATTATTGAAGCTATACATATAAAAAATTATAAATGGGAAACTGTATATATACAGAGTGATATCAAAAAGCACAAAGTAAATTAAAGGTTCCAAATTTATTTATTTATTCATATGAATTTTCCATCGTCAAACGTTATGAGCAAAGATGACAATAGGTGCATTCTTTTGACATTAATGTTCCAATAAAACACGTATCACTTAAAAATTAACATACAAAGCAAACACAAAATTTGCAAAAATAAGCATAGTTTTCTGAAACTGCTTCAAAACTGAACTATTGAACTATTTTTGTAAAATTCCAGTCAGATGACAGAAGAGTTGCGAGTGTAAATGAGTAAATTTAAATATTTTAAAAAAGTAATTTTTTTAATATAATTTGTGAATATGACTGACAGATCATATTCCGCTCTCTATATATCCTTCTTTTTTCATTATTTTCTGTTTACAATAGCCGCTTTGAGTTGCTTATTACTTAAGCGATTTCAAAAAGGTTGAACTAAATAAGCTAGCAGTGTTGTTGTTTCATATGTTAATTTTAAAACAAGCGGTTATTCTTTTGTGATATGCTTATAAAAGAAAATGCTTATTATTGAAATAAATGAGAACTGTATATAATTCAATATTAAATATCTCTAGTCATATATATATATATATATATATATATATATGAGGAAGAAATTGTTTTGTTTAGTGAAAAGAAGATTGTGTGATATCTTCTTCCATTGAATTAATAAAGAAATTTTCTATCAATCATAATTATAATTTAAATAATTATTAATGAATTGTGTACTTTTTTTCTATATCTTAATAAGGCAAGTATGATATTTTAAGGAATGTAGAGGTACTGGAATAAATTCAATACATGTTCATGGCACTTTTATGAATAAAATTTATAGATATTATTGAAATAGTGCTATTATAATATTTTTTCAGTATTTATTAACTAATTATAAGGCAAAAATAATTTTTACTTTTTAGATAAATAAAACTCCGTCTTAGAAAGTTTTTTTACAATTTTCATAATTAGTAATTAGTAATACTGAGAATAGTTCAGTAGTTAGATAAGCGCTTATTTTTATTATTTAACGAAAAGTAAACAATTTAAACCATTTGTCGACGTTATATATAATCCACCCAGAAGCACTTTTTATATGATTTTAATTGATTCATTACTCATTGAAAATACATGCAGACATCCACCGAATGTAAATATATAAAAATACAAACCTGAATATTGATATATTTTTGGATGATTCATGCATAGATCTGTTCCATTATTATTTTAGTCTGTTTTTTAATTGCACTATAATAGTGTGTATCAATAAGTTGGTTTTAGCAATATCAGATTTAATATACATCTTTTTTTTAATTTTTCACTGTAAGAGTATATACATATGTTAATATATTATGAGCTTAATAGTTAAAAAAAATTATTTGTTAGTTATTATTTTATTATTATTATTATTATTTGTTGTTAGTGTTAAAAATACTTGCAAATCATGGTTTTAGACCGCAGGAACATTCTTCTCTAGAAGAAAACTATTGTCCACGAAAAAGTGGACAATAGTACAGCGGATGGTCAATGTTTGAAATGCTCAAGTATTCATTTGTTTGAGCTAATGTGAAAGAGCTTACATTGTTATGGTAGAGAGGTATCCGTTAGTTTTCCTTATTCTTCCTCACATATGTGGTCAATGAATTGTGGTATACTTTTCAAAATTGACCTCTCTAGTATTTCTTCGAGGTAGTATAACTATTGCTGGATTTGGTGCATTATGAAACTTTCTTATGGCGTTTAGGATAGGTAAATTTGGATTCAACCTAGATTTACTTTCGATCTTTCTCATAATTGCATAAATCGAATTAAATCACACATTATTTGTCAAATCATTTAAAACAGATGTTACTTTCAGTGTAATTTTACTACTCTTTCAAAATATCTAGAGTGTCACAAATTAATCTCTAGTGTTATACATATCATTCGAGATTTACCAGTGGAAAATGAAAATTGCACTGAAAATGAATCTCGATTGAAAAAGTTACACTACGTTTACCAATCGAAAATGTTATTAATACGAGTATCTCTAAGACGATAGAATTTAAAATATTGTCCTATATGCTATATATAATTTAGGGTTACGATTAACTAATATATGTACTTCTTAGCACGTTGTTACTTACATAATAGCCATAATTTTTTCTTTCAGAGTTGTAAAAAAACAGCATTAAGTATGGTTGCAAAAAATAGACATAACTCTTGAAATACGTTTAATGTTTTTTTTTGACATATGTTTTTTGTTGTGTTATGTACAATATAATATAAATATTGTAAATACTGAAAATTTATTAATATAGATAAAACAAAATAAAATGAATATTAGACGGACAATGGCAAGCATTTTTATCTTATATATTAAAATTAATTTATTTATTAATGTATTTGAATTTATTAGTTAATAAAATGCTTAACGATTTTAACGGATGACTGGAATTTTGCAATATGTTTCCAGTGGACATTCACAATAGACTGATTTTGAATTTGGCTGTACTGACACTTAAGATTAAAATTTTGTACTATTAAACCTTACTTTGAAGATCTTAAGAGCATTGCTGTTACTTCACATGTTTTATTTCGTAAGTTACGAGAGTTGTTTTACTACTTTGAAAGAAAACATTATGACTACACTATGAACAACGTATTGCAGAAAGTAATCTATAATAAATCAATCGCTCTCAATTTTTTTTGAATTAAAAGAAACTGTTTTCAATATATTCTATTAAATGCACGTGCTGAAGCCATTTTTATGATATGTATTGGAAATACTATGGTAAGTGTCCTTATAAACTCTTCATTTTTGAACAGAATTACTTTTACTTTTCACTTTAAAAAATCTAAAATATATAAAATATCATAGAATAGAATAAAATAAATATGAACGGGGTACTACTTCCCAACGGAGGAGAGCACTGCAACCAGATTGATCTTTTGTTCAACAATAGACCCTAACCTAACAGAAGACATGAAGACCACAATGTCGGCTGTGAAAACCTCCTAATGGCTGAAGGGAGTGCAGCTCTCTTCTCAATGACCTCTTCCTGGCCCAGATTAAGGCTGAGCAGTCACAGAGAGTGTTACAGGAAATCTCGTCTGTTTCTAAGCAGAGTCGACACTCCATATCTTCGGACAGAGCCATTTTATTAAGGTGATAACGCAGTTCATGGTGACCCGTTTAATATCCCACCGGCAATCTCAACTTTGTTCTGCTGAAGAGGGATACCTTACCATAACTGTAGGTATGAACCAGCTATTTAGCTTATAGATAGCCTATCATACAAGTTTTGCTCATCAGTTAAAATCTTAGTGCATACTCTAGGAGAGCATCATTTAAACCAATTTCTGCTTAGTCCGATCAAAGCTTTAATCTAAACAAAATTAAAATTGATATGATAATATAATGAAAATTGAAATAATTTTTTGATCAAATAGAGGTTCTGTTTTAGAATGACATTAAATTGTTTAATATTATGTAGTGATCACTGTTCGACTATTTATTGCTTAATAAAAAATAAAATTTATCGATATGTATTATTCATGTATTTACGATACACTGGTATGCATGATTGGTACTGGTTGTTCGGGTGAATTTATATGGGTTTGAATACTTAATTTTAAATGGTCCATAGCAAGTGAGCGTAGTACCTATCTCACCAAAAAGTTTAATATGATTAATTATTTCTACAAAATAGTATAGTAAATTTTGACTGTAAAGAAGTGTACATATCGCTTCGCTATGGAATTTACCAAATATTAGGAAATATTATATGGGAACGGGATCTGAAAACGTTAGTATCGAATTAAAGCTCCTCTAGGTATATTCAAAGCAATGTTATATTATACAGATAATTTTGGTACTAAATTGATTAAAGTGAATAATTTCGCAGAAGAGCTTATGATATACATACATATGTACAGATGCTGATATTAGCCTACACCGAACTATGATTTTTGGTTATTATGTGATAGTTTTCTTTTGAAGTTAACCAGTGCCTTTTAAATACTTTATGTTAATATTATTATATACATTTTTATTTTATGAATATAGGAATTTCAATTTAAAATGCTTTGTCAGATTATAGAAGAAGAGCAAATATTATTTCAAGACCTTAGGTAGCAATTATATTAATTTATCAAATCTTCTATTTAATGATTCTTATATTCTACAGGTTAATCGTTCTAACAATAGAACGATTTTGTTCTATAGTTAGATAATAGAAATGAAGTGAATCACATACATTTTTTATTGTACATACATATGAAAAAATCACATTGTTTATTTGGTACGGCAATGGTATAGGATGAAAACAGCTTATGTTTTTGAAAATATTTTGTTAGTATCACTTACACATCTGTTTTTTATATCCGAAGAATTGCATTCTTGCATTAGAAGATTTTAGTATAAAAGCAACCAACTTGCAAGAACAGGTATCAGTTGTATAAAGTGTGTAATAGTAGTTATACAAGGAAATACAAAAATGAAGTTGTTAATTGTATTAATTGCTATAATCCAGGGTATTGTCCGTGTCCAATCGGAGGATTATTGCAATATCTATCATTGCGGTCAAAGACATATTGCCTGTAATAATGATGGGGTAACTATTAACATAAACGATTATAATTGTAATTATAATTGTAATTATTATTTTATTTTAAGCGACTTTCACTGAACTGCCCATCATCAGCAATAGTTGCCAATGTAATTAAACATAAGGATTTGATATTGGAGCTGCATAACAACGTACGTAATGCTTATGCTGAAGGCGTTGGTTCACTTCCTCCGGCAGGACGAATGGCTCAAATGGTTTGGTGTGACGAATTAAGTGAAATGGCATTACTGAACGTTAAGACATGTGAGATGAAACATGACGAATGTCGTAGCACTTTGCGTGCTCCATTCTCTGGTCAAAATATTGGCTTGTACAGTTATACAACTGATGAGCCAGCCAAAACAGTTGCTTGGTTAGTCGAAAATCGTTTTAATGCTTGGGTTAATGAATCAATAAATGTAACTCCAGATGAGATAAGTAAATATCCTGAAGAGGTAACTGGAGAGTAAGTACAAAAAAAAATAATAAAATTCTGTATTAATCATTATGTGAAATTTGAAATGTTTAGACAAATCGGGCATTTCACTCTCGTCGTCACCGACAGAGCAACTCATGTTGGGTGTGCTGCGATCCGTTATAAGATAGATGGTTACAGAAATTTCTTGTTAACATGTAATTACGCTTCTAATAATATAATTGGAAAGCCCGTGTACAAAACTAGTGAGACTTCAGCTGCAGATTGCGAAACTGGTGTTAGTGATGTGTACCCCAAATTGTGCAGTATTGATGAGGAGTACTACGACGATAAAGTAAATTAAAGTAAATTAAGTAATGGACAAAACGTATAAAAAAAAATCATGAAGGATATATATCATGAATCGGGCTTAAGAATGGATATTTGGACAGAGATGGATTTTTTTTAAATACTGTTTTGAAATTTAACTACATAAGAAAACATTTGCAATTTATATTATCTAAATATTATTTAATCCTTGAAAACATTTATTAAAGAAATTAGCAAGCATAGTAATACCACGCCTCTTTTCATTTATTTTATTTTTATCGCTATTTATAATTGAATTTTATGTATTTAAATGTACAACATAATTACCGTTTAAAGTTAAAGACATTCTTTACAAAGATTTTGTTTCACATAATACTTCTAATTGTCTTTCTCACTACTAAAGTTTTATAAGAGCTTACCTTATCTTTAATAGATCTCACCCTATTGTTAAAAAAATTCGGCAGTACATAGCGTTACAATAACAATGCCATGTATATAACGTTGTGTTGCATATTTTGAAAATTTTCAACGTACTCATGTTGCATACCTTTATCCCTTTCTAACACTAATAATAATATTAATAATATAGCCAATTATCTCAGTGCATATAATAGGTCACGAGTTACTCGTAGTAAAATTCAAGTAAAACACAAGTAAAGTACAAACGGAGAGAATAATACAAATGAAGTGCTAAATTGCGCTCTTTACATAGATTTTCATGGAACAGCTTCGAGTAAAGTCTGATGAGAGCACCAGTGCAGCGCAAATAAACAATATAAAATTTTAAATTCAAACCAAAACTGCTGATTCACTCATTAATATAAATTTTACTTGAAATAAAATGTACGAGTGAAGTCGTACATGTTACGATGTTGCTCTCTCTCAGATGCTCTCATTTACTTGAAAATTTGCTGGTGGAACGCACCCGTGTATGCACAGTGTTACGCAAAGTTACTACGAGTAGCTCGTGGAACAGTCCTAATATTCGTAATTAGCTTATGTTAAATTTGAAAATAAAATGTTCAGTCAAATAATTTGTAATCACCGATTTCCTCAACAATAGCGAGTATTGTTCTGCAAAACAACTTCGATGAAATGACGAACGAATCAGCCACTAAGCATAAATAAAATTAGTAGACGTTGTTTTTGCTATGCTAAAGATGGGCACAATTGAGAGTACGAGAATCAACAGAGAAATTAATCAAAAGAAGAAGAAAATTTCTTGTGAAAACATTGGGTTCAAAACGTACTAGTAGGGTATACCTTGGTACAATTAAAAATAAATTAACGACGATTATCTCTGGCCATGGGGATGACTTAAAAAACCGATATAAAATCTTTAGTATAAAATAACAGTATAATATAAGTAACTCGTTGATTTATGACGCCAATTTTCAGAGAAATAAGGAATATCAATAAGAAGAAATATTACATATAATGTACCATTAATGCTCCGAATGATCAGAGATAACTAAACAAAATATATTATTCCTTAGTCGAGTGTTTGTTTTTCGAATATAACTAATGGTGATGCATTATCTATTGTTTTTATTTAAAGTTTGTAAGAATGAAGATAAAATTTCGATTGATTTAAAACGCTTCAGTTCAATTATTCGTTACAAAATCAAACACTCTTGTAGATTGACTAATTACACTGCTTAAACAGCCCAGTAGTTCTCTATGAGACAATTGTCGCCAGCGTACATGAATTAGTTGAAGAGTGGTTGAAGGTAATGCAGTATACTACTGCAATGGGACCGTTTATTATTTATGTGCGCTTTCCAAGTGTTTTTGTTATCGAAAGTGATTCGTAAGTATTTCAATGTATTTGATCAATTTAGTTTTTGATTGCCGATTCTAAGGCGGTTTGGATTTTGATGGAATTTTCTGTAGATGAATATTGCTTTGGTTTTGTCTTTGTTTAATTTGATTTTCCATTATAGCACTTACACTTTCCAAGTATAGGACTAACGCGACAATGTGTTCCTGAATTGTGTTTGTCATCGGTGTAAAGTGATAGTGTCGATGGGTCGAGTTTTGGGATGACGTATTTAAGTTGCAAAGCGTAGGAGATAGAAGTGAGCGTTGCGGCACTCCCGCTTTTATGTGTTTCATTGAGGATGTTAAGTTCTCCATTTCTACTACAAATGAACGGTTCTTTAAGAAACTTTCGATCAGCTGTATTAGGTTTATTGGGATATTTGGAGCGAACATTTTAACGTTCACTGTGGATTTTCTATTCCTGAGAGTAAGTTGAATGTGTTGCGAGATTTGAGCTAGTTGAAGCTCGGCTGAGTGTTTATTCTGAATACGAATTGCTCGTCAGGGATGACGTTGGGTGAGTTCAGTTTGTTGTGTGTAAGCGCATTTCGACCAATCAGATATCGCTTTTAAATATGTTGATCTTACTTTCGATAAAAAATTGCTTTTACTGCTACATTGTTGCAAATAATTTTAAGAATGTAATACAAAAACATGTAAAATAATATTATACGATATCTAGAATTGATGAAATTAAAAAGAGAACAGTTTACATATGGATATACATGGGTTATTAAAAGGTGCTGTAATGGATACGAATGAATGTGTTCAAAACCCAAGTAAGTACCAAATTCAGTTAAAATAGTAATAGCGTTTAAAACAAATTTTTTTTATTTTCATTAAAGACAAGGTTGCAACAACATTTATAGATCATCGGTTGAAGGAGATGGAAAAAAATTCAATCCCTTGAAGATACGGTAAAGAATTACCATAAACCCCTAAAAGATCTTATTAAACAACAACATAATCAGCTAGAAAGTAATTTATTAGTACAAAAATATATAATATATGTATATATATATTATATAAAATACACGTATTATTTATTGCTTTCCAAGTCATAAATTACTGAAAATACTAGTACTGAGGTATATCATCGGGGACAATTGACATCATTTTATCCCTCATGAACTAGTGAAAAGACTCGTCGTACGGAGACAAATGAAACTGGTAATGACAACTCATTGTAAAATTCACCAGTGAAGCGAACGTAATGTGAATTATGAAGCGACTAGTATCTCGACGACTAGACATCTTAGCACTAGTGAATTCACTAGTTTAGAACTAGTCGCAAGGTAGCAGTTCAATGTAATGATTCCTAAATTTATGATGAATTTTTATTTAAATCACATATAGTATCATGTCCTCTTCTGAACGACCTGAGCATGGACATTAGCGATACTTCATCAATCGAATTTCAGTGGTCAGATTCTCAGAATATGTGATAAAGTTTTACTCATATTACATTAATCAAAGTACAAATGAAAGTACTTTTAATTATAACTTTGCTAAAACTAGAAGAGTTGTCGAAAATGCACTGGGAATAATATATTAAATGCGCCAAAGTTTATCAAAACTACATGTATTTGCACAATTTTTTTAATTGAAAATAAAGATTTTATTATAAATTTCTATATATTCTTATTTATTTATTTCTCCAAACTTCAATAGCTACTTCAAATTTATTTTTGTGTTTTCTTTTTTTCCATCAAAAAAATACAAATATTTACATTATATAAAATTTACTTAATTGATAGTTTTTATTATATACTTTTGCACTTTTTAACTATTTTCAAAAAATATTTACTTTGCATATATGATAACAGTTTTGTTTCATTTTGTATGAAAATTTCATTCATTCCTTAAAACCATTCACAATACCACGACTTTGTACTGTACAATACTGTGCTATTGTGAATTGTTCACTTGAAACAAAATACGAATCAATTCTGTTTCAAGCTGTCGAAATTCCCATACAAATCTATTTGACTTGTACTTGATCAAGAATAATCTATCGAAATCTAGAATAATTTCAAATGACAGCAGCAATTACAAAAAAAAAACGCTTTTAAAAAACAAATAAATTTTAGCTGTCTAAAATAAAATGTAACAAAACTCTCTTGTGAATCCAGTATAAGATAAGAAAAGTCGTATGCTATGGTCTTATATGTTTATAGCGTATTCACACTGCCTCAATCACATTAATGAGTCCAAAAGCGGAATGTTCACACTCTAATGAACTAATTTAAGCAGCTGATAGAGCTTTTATATGTCAAAAAAGCGGTTAAAAAACTTTTGTTTGTTAACATTTTAATTGTAACAAAAAAATTTCGGCACGTGTCTTATGACGAAAAGAAACTATTTAAAAGTTAGAAGGATTCGAATAGAAATTAAATGATTTATTTTTTCAAATATTTTAATTAATTTATTGAAATTCGTTTCGGTTTTTCGAGAATTCCCAAGCGTCAGTGGTCTTAGGAAATATTTTAATTTGTTTGGACTGCAAGTGTCAGGCTTAGAACAACAAAAACGAAAATTTAATTAAATACTTCCTTTCCTTATTTTTATCCGATATTTTAAATATCGCCTTAAATGTGTTGATTTATAAATAAATGAGCTGATTTGTATGAAAGCTCTATGTATGTTACAGCAAATGAGAAAAACTGCCTAAATGAGATAGTGTAAATGTGCTATTAGATGCGAACTTGTGTTTACACCATATCCAAATGGGTTTTATGCATATTGATATTTTTGACTTTTTATAATTAACATCCAACTAACTTGTATTGTTAGTATGATGAGTAAACATACTTTTCATACTCCCGACTTTTAAGTGTTTTTAAGAAATTGTTGTTTTTTCAGCGAAATCAAAAAATTGGCATTGCGTGCAAGAGAGATGGGTCCAACCAGTATTATTCATTAATAAATGCCAGAATTAAAAGTCAACAAACATTATTTACATTATTTATATTAAATTACCTGAAATAATCAACAAATTGTAAGACTTGAACATTTTGATGTATGAAGAAATGAATTTGATCTCAATATAAATTTCTACATTTTATATATAAGAATGTTTTATATATATATGACCTTAACATTTCGAAGTATAAATAGAGTAGAAGTATTGCGTCAGTAACGAGTAATTGATTTGAAGCACTGCAAATCAATTAATATGTCACACGCACGCTTTGTAAACATTGAACAACATATACAAGGCAAAGCAAAACAGCGATGAAGCGCAAGAAGACCAAGAGGAAGGGATTATCCAAAATTACAAAGCCTGCACCATCCGCACCTAGTAAGTTTGATTAAATTTGCATTTCCTATATATTGAATTTTGTCACACAGCGGTACATAATTGGTTTATTGTATTTTCAGTGCCTAAGGTGGAGGAGAGCGTTGTGGAAACTGGTATTCCTAAGGCCATTATGACTAAAACTAAACTTTAAATTCCTGATTCCTTTAAACGTCAGTTAGAAATTGGTCGTCAGAATACTGGTCGGCTCTGGCTAAACTTCAAAGCAGTTTGGATAAAAGTAAAGCGTTACTGGGCTTACACGAAAAGAAATTACAGAATATATTCAAACTATGAAAGGACCTCTTTCGTGTATATGTTATTAAAAGTATTTTATATTGTAGTTTTAAAGTAATACAGTTGACACCAATGTTTTCCAAAAATGTTTTGTATTGAACGTGGTAGCTATTTGAATAGACTTTTAGATTACTCCTAGTTTTGAGTAATCTTTATACTAAATATTTAATGTCTTTTTATTTATGTTGTCTGGGGAAATTATAAGTAGAATAACATGAAACTAGTCCAGGAGAGCAATAGAGTTAAGCAAGAGTCTTCTACGGGAAAATTTATAACCTAATTTTACTCGACATGTGATAGAGATGCATTAAAGAAAAATTTAGGGTATACTTTTATTTTTATTGATAAACTAATTTAAATTTAAACATACACCCAATTATAAGTGCCAATCGGTAGAAAGATGTATGTCGGTAAAACATTGTGTTTATCAAGGTGATTAGGAATACCAGGTAAGGTGGTTAGTTTTTCAGAATTGTTTGGAATGATCTGTAGAGTGTGATTTAATTCATGATTAAGATATCGTAATTGTAGACGCTTCTGTGGTGTAGTGGTTATCACGTCCGCTTTACACGCGGAAGGTCCCCGGTTCGATACCGGGCAGAAGCAGTTTATTTTTGTGGTTATTTTTTTATTTAAATAAAGCAAAATTATGTATTCTACAAGAAAAAATAGATATAATTTTTAAATTAAGTATAAATTAAATAGAAATTTGCTATATTTGGATTAGTCGTGTGATTTATTTTTTAATAAGATTTGATCAGTCCTGCAATATTTCCGACAGAGACGGTTGAGAAATTTTAACTTGATATAGAAAAGAAATGAGTTTTTAAAAGAACATTTTCCTTCTTTCATTTTCTGCTCATAGTTCTCTAAGTTTATCCAGATCTAATCATTATAAGGACTCTGAAATTCATCTGAAATCAATAAAGAAGGGTTCAGAAAAACTGTTCAGAAAATCACCCCACCACACTGCACGAATGTGGTGGAGTGAAATGAAACTTGCACACACATTCGATGTTGTGCCGAAGTTATTTTACGTGTGCTGAAAAGAATACGAGTTGCACATTTTGTGTGCAGACTTGAAAATAAAAATGCACCTAAATGTGCGGAGACGAAATGTCTACTGCACATTTGTGTGAAATGATAGTTTAGAACCGCACAATATTATGATGAATAACGCAACAAAATAGTGCGGAAAACTGATTTGCATTACGTTTGACCTTAAGGCGAAATATTTTATTTAAGAAGTGATTTTCTATTTATATTTTAATTTTAAATTTATTTTTTGATGTATATTTATTGCTTATATTACTTATTATTTTAAGGTTCATTAACTTAAAGCATGGGAATAAAGTTAATTATTATAATATAAAATATAACTAGATTATGAAATAGGACCGTAACAGTTATCATAAAAAAAATAAAAATCATCTTTTAACTATTGTCATTCGCATTTTAAAATAAAACTCAAAAAATAATAATTAAATTTGCTTTTTATTATATTCCTCAAAAATAATTATTTTATGTGCCTTTTATTTTTTCGCGCAGAAGTAACTATTAAAATTCTGCTTTTTATTTTAAAAGGCACTAACAACTGTTACTTTTGCGTTATAAATATAAAAATCATGAATTCGGCACTGGCCTGCCGAATAATTTTAAAATGAAAATATAAAATGCATTTTTCATACAAGGTGGTTGTTTTTGTAGTTTTTTTGTTTTCCTTAATAGTGTTTAGAAATTTGGTTATTGCTATTTTGAATATTGTTATTGTAATTTTTGTCGTGTTGTTTAATTAAATTGTTAATTAATCTGTGCGAATAATTATTGTTCAATAGAATCTTGTATTTGACGCTACTGTCAAATACCTTTTTAATGAAATTTTTCATAGTACAAAGTTTTTAGCTAATGGGCTGTGAAAAGTGAAAATTGATAAGACGTTTTGGAGATATAGCTTTGCTGCACCAATTGAAGATTAGATTATTATCTCGTTTTATGATTTCGATGTCGCGATATGGAAGTTTAGTTCCTCTTCATAGGTAAATTTAATTTTTTGGTGGAAATTATTTAACGTTTTCAGGATAATTTCTTTTTCAGATTTTTTAATAATCTCAAATATGTTATCAACATATTTGGTAATAAATTTAAATTCTATGCTCATAGTTCTGAGTTCAGCTATGGCTTCGTGAAATAGTTTATCAAGCATCTGTGATAGTAGAAGAAAATGGATTTCCCATAGGCATACCAAAACACCTGTTGGTATATCTGATCGCCAAAAATGAGATAATTATTGTCTTTAAGACAAAAGTCAAAAATTTTCGAAAATTAAGTCTTGGAGATTTTCGTTGTATTTTTTATATTATTCCATTTCTAAGATGATTTTAGTAGCCAGGTTCGTTGGTATATTTGTAAACAATGAAATTACGTCAAATGAGATTAGTATTTCGTTGTCTTCCATTTTAATATGTTTTAATTTTTCAAGTAATTCACGGGAATTTTTTATATTGAAATCTGACGATATTAGTGGTTTTAGAATTTCTTTTTCACTATAATATGACAGTTTATAACAAGGAACCGTTGTAGACTCCGCTATTGGTCTGAGAGGTACAATAGACTTATGGATTTTGGGTAAGCCATATAGTCTAATAGCGTTAGCTGTACTACACAGCAGTTGTTTTTTTTTTGTTGTATAATATTGTATTGTATTATATTATATTGTTATTAGTAGTTATCAATTTATTAGTTGGATCTGTGCGTAATGTTTTATATGTGTTTTTGTCATCTAGTAATAATGTCATTTTATTTACCTTTATCCGATTCCATGACGAAAATATCCTTTTTGAGCTTGTTTGTTATTTTTTGAGTGTTATCATATGTTTTAAGAATGAATTTTTCTCTACTGCTATTTTTATGTTGATGATTGAAGTTGATTAAATTATGAGCTGTTTTAAATCTAGTAATTTCCTTAACTTTTTCATTTTTAATACTTTGAATGCCTTGTTCTACGGCTGCTATCAAATGTAGTTTCGAGAAATTATTTTCATTCACAGGTAGAGCAAATTTTTTACCCAATGACAATAACCAACGACTTTTTTCAGGAAAAATTAGATCGGTGTAGTTATAATCAACAATGTTGGATACAAAATCCCATACTCACCGAAAACATTTTTAACACAGACTTAGTGGAAGGAAAGATTCCAATAACTCATAATACAAATATTAACTTTTTCGAAACCAATATCAATCATAAATTTTTCATATTGTCACCATTGAAATCTTTTAATGACTGACATACTTGGCAATGATAGCTTAAAATCATTAGATGCTGTTATTCACACAAGATCATAGCACAAATGCGAAACCAAAAATTTTTCAAGCCATTAGATCTTAAAATTGGACGTCATCTGATTTTACTCAATGAATACGGCATTCTAAAAACAGTATTCTCAGCAAATAATCGGAAAAATTAATGCACTCCCATTCGGGTTGAAGAATGCGTCTGCTATTTTTCAAAAGACTTTAAATTAATTGGGCCTTACAGGGAAATGTTGCTGCGTTTACATATAGGACATTTCAATTTTTGGACAAAGCGAAGAAATACATTTAAAAAATATACTTGTTAATTGAAACATTAGAAAAGCGGTCTTGAAAGTTCAACTTGATAAATACGAGTTCTTTAAGAACCAAGTAGAATATTTAAGATTTGTTGTGTTTAATGGCGTAGAAATTAACTCTAAATATGTGAAACTAATAAAAACTTTCCCTACCCAGAAACTTCGAATGATTTGAAGTCAGGCGATTCATCCGGGATCGTTGAGTCTATCACATCTTTTAAAACGATTTATGGATTTTTTGAATTTGTTTTTTTCGAAGACGTGACATCTAAGTGCACTTTTTTTTTGATGTAAACGAGATCAATAAGAGTGCAGTTCTGTCAGACTATTGATCCGATGGGACCATAGGTCTGATCATAGGTTAGCATATTGAAATTGAATAAAAATAGTTCTCATATCGTTGAAATATAAGCTTCTGCTTAGTGATGAATAATTAAAGGTATCAGTCCAAAGAAGGAATCTTTTTATAGATTTAAATGCATTCTTGTTGCATTAAATATAATTGTTGCAGTAGACTTAGAAAAGTTTTATTATCACTATAACGTATGCAAGACGTATTAGCAAGACGTATTACTTCATTCTCGACGTTCAGGGCATGTAAGAAAGGATTTATTACAAAAAACTCGTCCATCGGTAACGCGAAAGGATCAGTGTAAATGACGTTAAAAACAAATGTTGTTGAACTGATTCAAACAGTAAGACATTCAAGCTTTTATGATCACTTCCTTTCTTACAACTGTAGAACAGAAATATTGGATGAGAATAATAAAAAACGATTCCCATTAAATTATTTGTGGGTATTATTTATTATATATACTACACACAAAATTTGTTAAATTCTTTAAATCTTAATTTATTATAGATTTGTAAAATGATCAGTAATTAATTTTTAAAAACCAAAAATATATGTATGTACTTCATTTTAACCTCATCTAAGTGTGGGTGGTGAAATTCATGAAAGACTAACTTAGAAAATTAGATTTCAATACTTGATTTATGTAGCTCAAACATCTTTAAGTTCTGGTGGGAGTTCGAATTTGGGGTGCTTATTTTGAAAATGCTGTTTGTACGTTTTTGGATCAGGCATCTGAGACTGGTAGGAATTGAAAAGGTCAATTTTAAAAGAATTTTTGTATTTTAGTTAATTTATGTTACCCTACAAACGACGCAAACGTATGCAAGAGCTTTCTGTGCTGCCTTCTTTTGGTCATTGACGTGGTGTCCTTGTTGCTTTTTCAGTTTTTCCTGTTTATCCTGAAAACGAATCTGCGATAATTTTTTTTGATGTCCACGTGCCATTGTAGTTTTTGTTAACTGGAAAATAAGTACAAAATTTGTTTATTAGAACAAAATAGTTTTAAATTATATATACCTTTTTATATACATAAAAATAAAAATGTGTATATAATAATGTATATATATATTATTATACAGGTTCAGGCGTTTGAAGTGTTACCAACTACACATAGGTATATCTGAGTCAAACTGAGTATGTCAACTACGTAAAATTCATACAAATGACAGTTGTTTATATCATTAAGCTACCATAAGTATTTGTGTCTAAGTTTTATAGAACAAAAGTTATTCGAAATGGAGTTCAAACGTAATAGTCTGATTGAGTTACATATGGCTGGAAAATTACAGCAACATCACTTAAGATGGTCATTCATCATTTCATTAACTCTAAGTGCTCAGAATAATCTGAGTGTTTACTTAACTGAATGCATTGCCGAAAATTTAAGACTATGTATGGTCACCCGAATTAATTTTCCTTCTCCATCTCAAGTAATGATATAGGCAGCTGTTACCGCTGATGGACGCTCTCCAATCGTTTACATCGAGCGTTGTGTCAAACTTAATGCGATTTATTATCGGGAAAATGTTTTGAAAGTATTATACAGTCGTGAGCATGCAAGACTCGACACCGGTCTTGGTCTCATAAAACTCGTGTAAACCAAAAATGGTTGTGTCATGTTCCACACATCATTTCGTTCACACAATGGCTCTTGAATTCACCAGATATAAATTTGATGGACTATTCCATTTAGACCATTTTGGAGAGGATGTTGAGGACTAAAAAATATGCAAATAGAAATGCGTTGAAGAAAGCCATTGTTCAGGAATGAAACAAAATATCGAAAGAACGCATTCGTGAAGCATGCAATTGATTTCTAAACCGTTTGAAACCCATAGTCAAGGCAAAAGGAGGCTTTCATCCACATCGTGCTAGAGTGAATAGATTCTGAAGATTTGATTATTTCCACAAACTTTTGTAATTTGTTGTTTCAATAAAAATTAATTTCACACAAAAAAGATGTAGTTGCTTGAATAGGTAACCCTTTAATCGTCTAACCCTATGTGTAATAATTATATATACATATAATAAATGATTCAGTTTAAATTAGTCAGGAAACTACTGTTGCAGCTGTTGTGGGTTTAGACTAAAGTTAAAGCGGAATATTAATAGACCTTGGGAAGTACTTTAATATAATTGTCGATTTTATAGTTAATATATTTATTATTATTTATTATAATAA
Organism: Teleopsis dalmanni; assembly: GCF_002237135.1. NCBI lineage: Eukaryota > Metazoa > Arthropoda > Insecta > Diptera > Diopsidae > Teleopsis > Teleopsis dalmanni. The sequence goes on along the minus strand of NC_051848.1, from coordinate 69,029,638 downwards.
TATATTATTATTTATATGTTTCTAATTAAAAGATATAATGTTGGAAATGTTGAAAAATGAATGAATTTAGTGAACGAGTGAAATTTGAAATTTATTGTAATTATTACTTCTATTTTTTTACTGAAGAAAAGTAGTAACGTAACTGAATTAAGAATAAAATTTTCAGTGAAAACTATCAGATTCAATAGCTTAAGCCTTACTTATGTCTTAAAATGTATATGCACCATCATACCTTTTTTATTTTATGAAAATTGAACTTTCTTATGACATATCTCTCAATGTTTCTCTTTTAGTATGAGAAATACATTTTAATGGCTTCTGCTAAAATATTTCGTGATAAATATATTTTGAAAAATGTTATATCTAAAAAAAACCTAATATACATAAGTCATGGATGTTAACTCGGTCAATGTTCACGTTAACCCACAGATGACCAGTAACTAATTTTGTAACAAAAAGAGATTTTCACAGATGGAGTATGGCAACATATTGACATAGATGTTTTTAATGTTTAAAAGAAGTTCTATTTTAAAAAATGATATAAGTCGGAAAACCATTTGATGCCTCTGAAATAAGTGCATTTTTATTTAATTGCCAAAATCTGAAATTTTTCATAAAAAAATCCAATTTTCGTAAAATTATAACTACCCTAACAAGCAATAGTAAAGAATGTTCAATAAAATAATACATTGCCCTGATAAATTCTTGTTTATTCTTGATCGAAATATAGTTTTCAGTCCCAAAAAGATAAACCTTTTAATCCAGAAACAGATCTTTGAACTTTTCCGAAGTTTATTGTTATTTGGTGTTTTTGCTAGTCGAAGAATAGTTTCACCCACAAAAGATGGAACTTTCAATCTAAAAACAGATCTTAGCACCTTCCCGGAGTTTGTTTTTTTTTTTGGTAGGTGTTGTGCGTTTTTGAAGGGTTGGACGTTTCTGTTTTTGACCTTGAAGCTCGTAATCTGGTGGCCAAATTGTGTAAGCGTAGTGATAGCAGCTATGTTTGAAGAAAAAAAATTTTTTTAATTAAATTATGAATAAAAAACCTTCATTGGTAATTAGTTAATAAGCAGCAGCTGATGAAGGTATTACGGTAGCGAAATACAAATACATATAATTTACTACTGTTATATATATTTTGAAACTTTGAAAGATACCTTCAATATGTGACGTCAACTTTGACCACTGCACTGAACTTCAGTATATAAGTGTGCGTTCCCAACAAATTAGAGATATGACGTATTTTGACTAATACGTCTAATACGCCTTACTAGTTTTTCTGTTTTGTCTGAAAACAAATGTATTCATTAAAAATAAATATTAAAAAATAATAAATCAATAAGTTCCGGCCTCTTAAATTCTCAATACCATTAAAAGCCTTTAATTTTTAACAAAAGGCAAAGCAATTGCAGGGAACATGGAAATATGTTTATCAAAACTTGTCACTTATTTTGATGCTTTTACTACTTACCACTAAGAAATTTAGATATCAATACTACATATTTTCTTAATATTCAGATAAATTTTAATTTTAGAGAACTTCCGAAATATTTGGAAAAATTTGGAAATTTTTATAATTTTAAACTATATAACTATTGAAACTATTAAACTATCGGGTTGCTATGAGTCGGAATCTACTGTTATAAAATATAAAAAATAAATCGGATAGAATTATTAATGGTACATGAGTAGGATTATGGAACGTGAAAATATTGTCGAAAATTATAAAAATCTCTCAGGTAGGTACAGAAATTTATACACAGAGATTAGTGTTTTTTGAAAAAGACGATACCCTTTAGAAAATATTTAGAGAATTTTAAACCTAATGCGGCACATTGCTCTAAATCTCACAAAAACAGACGGGCCCTGCAACATATAATCTGTTTCTGTTATTAGAATTTAGCTAGTAACCTCTATATATTGGTATGCTCTAACTTAAATGGCAGAACTGTTAATCAGAAATTAATTTCACAGTATCAAAGACAGAGCCCAATAAAATACCCACCAAGGTGACAAATCTGTTATTCAATGGTCATTTTTCTTGCAGAAGTCGAGTCAGCTTCTCTATGAATATGTAAAATTGCAAAAAGATATATAATATAATTAGACAAAAATGAAACACATAACTATATTTAACAAGTTTAAGAATTAATTTTTAAATCTTCGACTAATGCTCATAGTGACCAGATTTGTTTTTTTTTGTGTTCTCACCTTATAATGATTTTTTTCTTATATATTTTTTACCGTGCGCTGAATTTAGCATTTTTATATTTAATATGTATTATAATATTACTACATTACATCGGTAGTCATATAAGCAAAACGCGGTGAAAGTTATGTGCTTTACAGGTATCGCTCGTGGGCCTCCCCTCATAGGGGGAAATCAATTTGCAATATTAATAGGTGGACAACAATCACAAAAAAAAATTGGTTTGTTTTGAAAGTTGGTCAAAGGATCTTTAATTTTGTTAAACCTTTTTTGACTAACCACAAATTTTGCGTTAGGATGACTTTTCTCTATATAATTAGATTCCACAGGGACCTTCATTAACAGTAATTTCACTTATAATAACTTTAGATCCACTTAATAAAATAATGCTGAAATACAATAGATTTGAAAACGCTATTTACGCGGATGATTATATTCTCCAAAGTTAAGGACATATCTATGGTTCAAGTGATTGTAACTGAGATTTTAAATTATGTGGAAGAATGGAGTAATTTTTCTGGTGCTAATTTTAGCTTAAATAAATTTATTTTATTGTATTTTACTAAATAATAAATTTACATTTTAAATAACTTTTATTAATATTTATGATATTTATTAAAAAAATTATATATGAAGTATAATTTAAAATCTGTAAACATATGTAAAATTTTAACAATATTTATGCATTTATAAATATATTATTTTTATTATTTTTTTTTTCGTATTTTTCGTTTTCAAATAAAATTAAATTACAAATTACACCCTTTCAAATTTATTATGGAAAAAAATAAATTAATTACAGTAAAAATTATTCATTAGACAGAAATACCCTATTTTGATATAAAAAAGGTTTGTTTCCACATTTTCAAAGGCAAAATCTTTCTGGCTTAGTCCGCTAGGTATTAAGTCTCTTGCCTTAACCTCTCTACCTTCGTTACAGGAATGCGGATGCAACCACTTCCATACTCATTCCTAAAATTTGGTTTTTGTGCGATAAGGAGATACAATATTATGTATGTCTTATCATATCTTTACTATATGTATATTATGTCTATAATTTTGTTTCCTAGAAATGAGAATTTAAAACTTTTCTATAAATAGTAAATTGTTATTGTTCTTAGCAGTAACTACAACAAAAAAAATCTAAATTGCGCAAATATATATTTGCATGATAACCATAGGTCATATGTCATAATAAAACATTTCTGTTAAATAATTATGCATTAAGGGGCGTAATTAATTTTAAAGATTTTAATTTGAAAATTAATTGAAATTTCCATTAAGAATAAAATAATAAAAATAGTATGTTTAAAAGTGAATAAATATTGTTAAATTTTTACATATATTTTTATACAGTCAAACTTCCATAACTCAAAGTCCAATTTTGCAAAAGAAAGGTTCGAATTATGGAGACTTCGAGTAAGAGAATTTTTTTATTTTTGAAAGAAACTAGAATTATATTTAAACATATTTATTTATTTATTTAATATCAAATACAGCACAGATGTTATAGTGAAGTAAAATAATTAGAAATTAGTGCTTGGGATTTTGTGTTTTTTATTATATTTCAAATTTTCATCAATATAATATCTTTAATATAAAGATATCTTTTACACGTCTTTTACATAAGGACGTTGTTAATGCCTGTCATGGGAATACAAAATCATGAACCTTTTTGGCTTTTCCATTCAACATTTTTTGTACTTGACTTGCAAACCTATTGAAAAAGTAACATAACTACCAAAATTTCTAAATAGATTTTGCAGACGTTTGCTCTCCCTAGTTCTTATTCAATACATCTGTAAAAAAGAGAAATGTTAAACTTCATAAACGAACATATGGGCTATAGAATGGTCAGCGTACAACCATCGTTACAAGTCGATCAATACCAGTGAAATAAAAGCAATATACCCACAATCATGCACCCGTTAACAGTGTCAAATTTTTATTCATTTGCCTATTGGATATGCAAATCTATCTTTATCATAAATATTTTTTGAGTGGCGATCAGCCATTTAACTGTCCATTTTGTAATAGCCCATCATATATAGATCATATACTTAACCACTGCCCTTCTTTTGATTCTTTTCACAGTTACATCTTCTTAAACATCTTACTTACGAGTCCATTAAAAACAATTACTGTTAAAAGTATATTTCTGATGTTAATTATATTAAAGTTTACATGGCAAAATATGCATATAAAGTGAAGTGCTGGAAGTAATAGTCAAACTAATGTAGTGGTTTATTATTATATTAGACTACGCAAGTGTAAATATATATTGAACAGTCTTAATATCAAGAGTGTTTCTCATTTTGGACAATAATCGAGAGTATAAATCGGCAATATATCAAATCAATTCAAACTAGGTATATCTTGAAATTGGCAATAGTTCCAACATATTCTCAGTATAATATTATCTAATAATATTTATATTATTATTAATAATATTAATATTATTATTAATAATAACAATATTATTATTAATAATAATAAAAATAATAGTAATAATAAATTAATAAATAATAAATATTAGCAGATATACTGAGTTAGCAGTGGAAACTAAACGAAACGGGAACCTTAAGGAAATCAAGACCATTCCTATAATAATTAGCGCTGAAGGTGTAATTGACAAACATCTCTGTGCAAATATGAGCACCTTTGGAAGTCCCGCAAAACCTCGTTGATGCTTTGCACAAGTCAGTGATTATCGATACCTGTCATATTATCAGAAGTGTCATTACCTAAATTCTCATATACAATATACAATATATTTTGTTTTAAGCTAAGGCATCCAAAATGTATTTTTATACCCATTAAGAGAAATAAATAAAAAGAAATAATAATAATAATATTATTATTATTATTATTAATAATAATATTATACCGAGAATATGTTAGAACTATTAAAATTAATATTATTGATGTCTCAACTTTCAGAAAGTTACTTTGTATGTAACAACTATATTTCATTTAAGGCAAAAGATATATTAGAATCCGTAAGAATTAGATATTTCTGTAATCACCAAAGCGTATTATGTATAAGTATTAATAATAAAAAGAATAATAGGTAATAAGATTAATTATTAGGAATAAGTAATAAGTGAGAAAGGAATAAGCGTTTAAAGTTTATACGTTTAGATAGCGAATGAACTGATTAATAGAAAATATTTTATGCTGACTATGAAATACTTGATTGCATTTGGACAGCACTTCTATTAATGTAGAACTCAACAGTTATAAAAGCAAGATACTATCATATAAATTTATTGAAACGCATTCGCTTTAGCGATTTATGTATATTAATAAAATAAAAACCTTTGCCTTAGAAATGAGAAGGAACTGTAGCATTGGAGCCATATAATACTTACTGGTTATAATGTTAACTTATTCACCAATTTTTGGCATGTATTATATATAATATAAAGAAGATCAGTATTAGCTGAAGTATTTCAAAAAAAATCTAATTGTCGTCAACAAAATACTCGTCGTACTTCAATATATACTGCATTATATCTCAACTGCGAAGGTCTTTTGTATCGTTTATTACTTTATTATGATATCATCCATATTAACAATTTACATATAAACGGTACTTGAACTAATGTATTTCGTGAAGTCTGCTAGTAGTATCTTATGAATATTGTACATAAAATGTCAGCGCTGATGAGGCAACAAAAATCGAAAAGCCCCATATTAATATTATTATTAATAATAATATTATTATTATTACTATTATTATTATTATTAATAATAATATTATACCGAGAATATGTTAGAACTATTAAAATTAATATTATTGATGTCTCAACTTCAAGAAAGTTACTTTGTATGTAACAACTATATTTCGTTTAAGGCAAAAGATATATTAATATCCGTAAGAATTAGATATTTCTGTAATCACCAAAGAGTGTAATGTATAATGTATAAGTATTAATAATTAAAAGAATAATAGGTAATAAGATTAATTATTAGGAATAAGTAATAAGTGAGAAAGGAATAAGCGTTTAAAGTTTATACGTTTAGATAGCGAATGAACTGATTAATAGAAAATATTTTATGCTGACTATGAAATACTTGATTGCATTTGGACAGCACTTCTATTAATGTAGAACTCAACAGTTATAAAAGCAAGATACTATCATATAAATTTATTGAAACGCATTCGCTTTAGCGATTTATGTATATTAATATAATAAAAACCTTTGCCTTAGAAATGAGAAGGAACTGTAGCATTGGAGCCATATAATACTTACTGGTTATAATGTTAACTTATTCACCAATTTTTGGCATGTATTATATATAATATAAAGAAGATCAGTATTAGCTGAAGTATTTCAAAAAAAATCTAATTGTCGTCAACAAAATACTCGTCGTACTTCAATATATACTGCATTATATCTTAACTGCGAAGGTCATTTGTATCGTTTATTACTTTATTATGATTTCATCCATATTAACAATTTACATATAAACGGTACTTGAACTAATGTATTTCGTGAAGTCTGCTAGTAGTATCTTATGAATATTGTATATAAAATGTCAGCGCTGATGAGGCAACAAAAATCGAAAAGCCCCATATTAATATTATTATTAATAATAATATTATTATTATTACTATTATTATTATTATTAATAATAATATTATACCGAGAATATGTTAGAACTATTAAAATTAATATTATTGATGTCTCAACTTCAAGAAAGTTACTTTGTATGTAACAACTATATTTCGTTTAAGGCAAAAGATATATTAATATCCGTAAGAATTAGATATTTCTGTAATCACCAAAGAGTGTAATGTATAATGTATAAGTATTAATAATTAAAAGAATAATAGGTAATAAGATTAATTATTAGGAATAAGTAATAAGTGAGAAAGGAATAAGCGTTTAAAGTTTATACGTTTAGATAGCGAATGAACTGATTAATAGAAAATATTTTATGCTGACTATGAAATACTTGATTGCATTTGGACAGCACTTCTATTAATGTAGAACTCAACAGTTATAAAAGCAAGATACTATCATATAAATTTATTGAAACGCATTCGCTTTAGCGATTTATGTATATTAATATAATAAAAACCTTTGCCTTAGAAATGAGAAGGAACTGTAGCATTGGAGCCATATAATACTTACTGGTTATAATGTTAACTTATTCACCAATTTTTGGCATGTATTATATATAATATAAAGAAGATCAGTATTAGCTGAAGTATTTCAAAAAAAATCTAATTGTCGTCAACAAAATACTCGTCGTACTTCAATATATACTGCATTATATCTCAACTGCGAAGGTCTTTTGTATCGTTTATTACTTTATTATGATTTCATCCATATTAACAATTTACATATAAACGGTACTTGAACTAATGTATTTCGTGAAGTCTGCTAGTAGTATCTTATGAATATTGTACATAAAATGTCAGCGCTGATGAGGCAACAAAAATCGAAAAGCCCCATATTAATATTATTATTAATAATAATATTATTATTATTACTATTATTATTATTATTAATAATAATATTATACCGAGAATATGTTAGAACTATTAAAATTAATATTATTGATGTCTCAACTTCAAGAAAGTTACTTTGTATGTAACAACTATATTTCGTTTAAGGCAAAAGATATATTAATATCCGTAAGAATTAGATATTTCTGTAATCACCAAAGAGTGTAATGTATAATGTATAAGTATTAATAATTAAAAGAATAATAGGTAATAAGATTAATTATTAGGAATAAGTAATAAGTGAGAAAGGAATAAGCGTTTAAAGTTTATACGTTTAGATAGCGAATGAACTGATTAATAGAAAATATTTTATGCTGACTATGAAATACTTGATTGCATTTGGACAGCACTTCTGTTAATGTAGAACTCAACAGTTATAAAAGCAAGATACTATCATATAAATTTATTGAAACGCATTCGCTTTAGCGATTTATGTATATTAATATAATAAAAACCTTTGCCTTAGAAATGAGAAGGAACTGTAGCATTGGAGCCATATAATACTTACTGGTTATAATGTTAACTTATTCACCAATTTTTGGCATGTATTATATATAATATAAAGAAGATCAGTATTAGCTGAAGTATTTCAAAAAAAATCTAATTGTCGTCAACAAAATACTCGTCGTACTTCAATATATACTGCATTATATCTCAACTGCGAAGGTCATTTGTATCGTTTATTACTTTATTATGATTTCATCCATATTAACAATTTACATATAAACGGTACTTGAACTAATGTATTTCGTGAAGTCTGCTAGTAGTATCTTATGAATATTGTACATAAAATGTCAGCGCTGATGAGGCAACAAAAATCGAAAAGCCCCATATTAATATTATTATTAATAATAATATTATTATTATTACTATTATTATTATTATTAATAATAATATTATACCGAGAATATGTTAGAACTATTAAAATTAATATTATTGATGTCTCAACTTCAAGAAAGTTACTTTGTATGTAACAACTATATTTCGTTTAAGGCAAAAGATATATTAATATCCGTAAGAATTAGATATTTCTGTAATCACCAAAGAGTGTAATGTATAATGTATAAGTATTAATAATTAAAAGAATAATAGGTAATAAGATTAATTATTAGGAATAAGTAATAAGTGAGAAAGGAATAAGCGTTTAAAGTTTATACGTTTAGATAGCGAATGAACTGATTAATAGAAAATATTTTATGCTGATTATGAAATACTTGATTGCATTTGGACAGCACTTCTATTAATGTAGAACTCAACAGTTATAAAAGCAAGATACTATCATATAAATTTATTGAAACGCATTCGCTTTAGCGATTTATGTATATTAATATAATAAAAACCTTTGCCTTAGAATTGAGAAGGAACTGTAGCATTGGAGCCATATAATACTTACTGGTTATAATGTTAACTTATTCACCAATTTTTGGCATGTATTATATATAATATAAAGAAGATCAGTATTAGCTGAAGTATTTCAAAAAAAATCTAATTGTCGTCAACAAAATACTCGTCGTACTTCAATATATACTGCATTATATCTTAACTGCGAAGGTCATTTGTATCGTTTATTACTTTATTATGATTTCATCCATATTAACAATTTACATATAAACGGTACTTGAACTAATGTATTTCGTGAAGTCTGCTAGTAGTATCTTATGAATATTGTACATAAAATGTCAGCGCTGATGAGGCAACAAAAATCGAAAAGCCCCATATTAATATTATTATTAATAATAATATTATTATTATTACTATTATTATTATTATTAATAATAATATTATACCGAGAATATGTTAGAACTATTAAAATTAATATTATTGATGTCTCAACTTCAAGAAAGTTACTTTGTATGTAACAACTATATTTCGTTTATGGCAAAAGATATATTAATATCCGTAAGAATTAGATATTTCTGTAATCACCAAAGAGTGTAATGTATAATGTATAAGTATTAATAATTAAAAGAATAATAGGTAATAAGATTAATTATTAGGAATAAGTAATAAGTGAGAAAGGAATAAGCGTTTAAAGTTTATACGTTTAGATAGCGAATGAACTGATTAATAGAAAATATTTTATGCTGACTATGAAATACTTGATTGCATTTGGACAGCACTTCTATTAATGTAGAACTCAACAGTTATAAAAGCAAGATACTATCATATAAATTTATTGAAACGCATTCGCTTTAGCGATTTATGTATATTAATATAATAAAAACCTTTGCCTTAGAAATGAGAAGGAACTGTAGCATTGGAGCCATATAATACTTACTGGTTATAATGTTAACTTATTCACCAATTTTTGGCATGTATTATATATAATATAAAGAAGATCAGTATTAGCTGAAGTATTTCAAAAAAAATCTAATTGTCGTCAACAAAATACTCGTCGTACTTCAATATATACTGCATTATATCTTAACTGCGAAGGTCATTTGTATCGTTTATTACTTTATTATGATTTCATCCATATTAACAATTTACATATAAACGGTACTTGAACTAATGTATTTCGTGAAGTCTGCTAGTAGTATCTTATGAATATTGTATATAAAATGTCAGCGCTGATGAGGCAACAAAAATCGAAAAGCCCCATATTAATATTATTATTAATAATAATATTATTATTATTACTATTATTATTATTATTAATAATAATATTATACCGAGAATATGTTAGAACTATTAAAATTAATATTATTGATGTCTCAACTTCAAGAAAGTTACTTTGTATGTAACAACTATATTTCGTTTAAGGCAAAAGATATATTAATATCCGTAAGAATTAGATATTTCTGTAATCACCAAAGAGTGTAATGTATAATGTATAAGTATTAATAATTAAAAGAATAATAGGTAATAAGATTAATTATTAGGAATAAGTAATAAGTGAGAAAGGAATAAGCGTTTAAAGTTTATACGTTTAGATAGCGAATGAACTGATTAATAGAAAATATTTTATGCTGACTATGAAATACTTGATTGCATTTGGACAGCACTTCTGTTAATGTAGAACTCAACAGTTATAAAAGCAAGATACTATCATATAAATTTATTGAAACGCATTCGCTTTAGCGATTTATGTATATTAATATAATAAAAACCTTTGCCTTAGAATTGAGAAGGAACTGTAGCATTGGAGCCATATAATACTTACTGGTTATAATGTTAACTTATTCACCAATTTTTGGCATGTATTATATATAATATAAAGAAGATCAGTATTAGCTGAAGTATTTCAAAAAAAATCTAATTGTCGTCAACAAAATACTCGTCGTACTTCAATATATACTGCATTATATCTTAACTGCGAAGGTCATTTGTATCGTTTATTACTTTATTATGATTTCATCCATATTAACAATTTACATATAAACGGTACTTGAACTAATGTATTTCGTGAAGTCTGCTAGTAGTATCTTATGAATATTGTATATAAAATGTCAGCGCTGATGAGGCAACAAAAATCGAAAAGCCCCATATTAATATTATTATTAATAATAATATTATTATTATTACTATTATTATTATTATTAATAATAATATTATACCGAGAATATGTTAGAACTATTAAAATTAATATTATTGATGTCTCAACTTCAAGAAAGTTACTTTGTATGTAACAACTATATTTCGTTTAAGGCAAAAGATATATTAATATCCGTAAGAATTAGATATTTCTGTAATCACCAAAGAGTGTAATGTATAATGTATAAGTATTAATAATTAAAAGAATAATAGGTAATAAGATTAATTATTAGGAATAAGTAATAAGTGAGAAAGGAATAAGCGTTTAAAGTTTATACGTTTAGATAGCGAATGAACTGATTAATAGAAAATATTTTATGCTGACTATGAAATACTTGATTGCATTTGGACAGCACTTCTATTAATGTAGAACTCAACAGTTATAAAAGCAAGATACTATCATATAAATTTATTGAAACGCATTCGCTTTAGCGATTTATGTATATTAATATAATAAAAACCTTTGCCTTAGAAATGAGAAGGAACTGTAGCATTGGAGCCATATAATACTTACTGGTTATAATGTTAACTTATTCACCAATTTTTGGCATGTATTATATATAATATAAAGAAGATCAGTATTAGCTGAAGTATTTCAAAAAAAATCTAATTGTCGTCAACAAAATACTCGTCGTACTTCAATATATACTGCATTATATCTCAACTGCGAAGGTCTTTTGTATCGTTTATTACTTTATTATGATATCATCCATATTAACAATTTACATATAAACGGTACTTGAACTAATGTATTTCGTGAAGTCTGCTAGTAGTATCTTATGAATATTGTATATAAAATGTCAGCGCTGATGAGGCAACAAAAATCGAAAGCCCCATATTAATATTATTATTAATAATAATATTATTATTATTACTATTATTATTATTATTAATAATAATATTATACCGAGAATATGTTAGAACTATTAAAATTAATATTATTGATGTCTCAACTTCAAGAAAGTTACTTTGTATGTAACAACTATATTTCGTTTAAGGCAAAAGATATATTAATATCCGTAAGAATTAGATATTTCTGTAATCACCAAAGAGTGTAATGTATAATGTATAAGTATTAATAATTAAAAGAATAATAGGTAATAAGATTAATTATTAGGAATAAGTAATAAGTGAGAAAGGAATAAGCGTTTAAAGTTTATACGTTTAGATAGCGAATGAACTGATTAATAGAAAATATTTTATGCTGATTATGAAATACTTGATTGCATTTGGACAGCACTTCTATTAATGTAGAACTCAACAGTTATAAAAGCAAGATACTATCATATAAATTTATTGAAACGCATTCGCTTCAGCGATTTATGTATATTAATATAATAAAAACCTTTGCCTTAGAATTGAGAAGGAACTGTAGCATTGGAGCCATATAATACTTACTGGTTATAATGTTAACTTATTCACCAATTTTTGGCATGTATTATATATAATATAAAGAAGATCAGTATTAGCTGAAGTATTTCAAAAAAAATCTAATTGTCGTCAACAAAATACTCGTCGTACTTCAATATATACTGCATTATATCTCAACTGCGAAGGTCTTTTGTATCGTTTATTACTTTATTATGATTTCATCCATATTAACAATTTACATATAAACGGTACTTGAACTAATGTATTTCGTGAAGTCTGCTAGTAGTATCTTATGAATATTGTATATAAAATGTCAGCGCTGATGAGGCAACAAAAATCGAAAAGCCCCATATTAATATTATTATTAATAATAATATTATTATTATTACTATTATTATTATTATTAATAATAATATTATACCGAGAATATGTTAGAACTATTAAAATTAATATTATTGATGTCTCAACTTCAAGAAAGTTACTTTGTATGTAACAACTATATTTCGTTTAAGGCAAAAGATATATTAATATCCGTAAGAATTAGATATTTCTGTAATCACCAAAGAGTGTAATGTATAATGTATAAGTATTAATAATTAAAAGAATAATAGGTAATAAGATTAATTATTAGGAATAAGTAATAAGTGAGAAAGGAATAAGCGTTTAAAGTTTATACGTTTAGATAGCGAATGAACTGATTAATAGAAAATATTTTATGCTGATTATGAAATACTTGATTGCATTTGGACAGCACTTCTATTAATGTAGAACTCAACAGTTATAAAAGCAAGATACTATCATATAAATTTATTGAAACGCATTCGCTTTAGCGATTTATGTATATTAATATAATAAAAACCTTTGCCTTAGAAATGAGAAGGAACTGTAGCATTGGAGCCATATAATACTTACTGGTTATAATGTTAACTTATTCACCAATTTTTGGCATGTATTATATATAATATAAAGAAGATCAGTATTAGCTGAAGTATTTCAAAAAAAATCTAATTGTTGTCAACAAAATACTCGTCGTACTTCAATATATACTGCATTATATCTCAACTGCGAAGGTCTTTTGTATCGTTTATTACTTTATTATGATATCATCCATATTAACAATTTACATATAAACGGTACTTGAACTAATGTATTTCGTGAAGTCTGCTAGTAGTATCTTATGAATATTGTACATAAAATGTCAGCGCTGATGAGGCAACAAAA
>NC_051848.1:68978068-69015682 GCF_002237135.1 Teleopsis dalmanni | reverse complement strand
GGCAACAAAAATCGAAAAGCCCCATATTAATATTATTATTAATAATAATATTATTATTATTACTATTATTATTATTATTAATAATAATATTATACCGAGAATATGTAAGAACTATTAAAATTAATATTATTGATGTCTCAACTTCAAGAAAGTTACTTTGTATGTAACAACTATATTTCGTTTAAGGCAAAAGATATATTAATATCCGTAAGAATTAGATATTTCTGTAATCACCAAAGAGTGTAATGTATAATGTATAAGTATTAATAATTAAAAGAATAATAGGTAATAAGATTAATTATTAGGAATAAGTAATAAGTGAGAAAGGAATAAGCGTTTAAAGTTTATACGTTTAGATAGCGAATGAACTGATTAATAGAAAATATTTTATGCTGACTATGAAATACTTGATTGCATTTGGACAGCACTTCTATTAATGTAGAACTCAACAGTTATAAAAGCAAGATACTATCATATAAATTTATTGAAACGCATTCGCTTTAGCGATTTATGTATATTAATATAATAAAAACCTTTGCCTTAGAAATGAGAAGGAACTGTAGCATTGGAGCCATATAATACTTACTGGTTATAATGTTAACTTATTCACCAATTTTTGGCATGTATTATATATAATATAAAGAAGATCAGTATTAGCTGAAGTATTTCAAAAAAAATCTAATTGTCGTCAACAAAATACTCGTCGTACTTCAATATATACTGCATTATATCTTAACTGCGAAGGTCATTTGTATCGTTTATTACTTTATTATGATTTCATCCATATTAACAATTTACATATAAACGGTACTTGAACTAATGTATTTCGTGAAGTCTGCTAGTAGTATCTTATGAATATTGTACATAAAATGTCAGCGCTGATGAGGCAACAAAAATCGAAAAGCCCCATATTAATATTATTATTAATAATAATATTATTATTATTACTATTATTATTATTATTAATAATAATATTATACCGAGAATATGTTAGAACTATTAAAATTAATATTATTGATGTCTCAACTTCAAGAAAGTTACTTTGTATGTAACAACTATATTTCGTTTATGGCAAAAGATATATTAATATCCGTAAGAATTAGATATTTCTGTAATCACCAAAGAGTGTAATGTATAATGTATAAGTATTAATAATTAAAAGAATAATAGGTAATAAGATTAATTATTAGGAATAAGTAATAAGTGAGAAAGGAATAAGCGTTTAAAGTTTATACGTTTAGATAGCGAATGAACTGATTAATAGAAAATATTTTATGCTGACTATGAAATACTTGATTGCATTTGGACAGCACTTCTATTAATGTAGAACTCAACAGTTATAAAAGCAAGATACTATCATATAAATTTATTGAAACGCATTCGCTTTAGCGATTTATGTATATTAATATAATAAAAACCTTTGCCTTAGAAATGAGAAGGAACTGTAGCATTGGAGCCATATAATACTTACTGGTTATAATGTTAACTTATTCACCAATTTTTGGCATGTATTATATATAATATAAAGAAGATCAGTATTAGCTGAAGTATTTCAAAAAAAATCTAATTGTCGTCAACAAAATACTCGTCGTACTTCAATATATGTATACTGCATTATATCTTAACTGCGAAGGTCATTTGTATCGTTTATTACTTTATTATGATTTCATCCATATTAACAATTTACATATAAACGGTACTTGAACTAATGTATTTCGTGAAGTCTGCTAGTAGTATCTTATGAATATTGTATATAAAATGTCAGCGCTGATGAGGCAACAAAAATCGAAAAGCCCCATATTAATATTATTATTAATAATAATATTATTATTATTACTATTATTATTATTATTAATAATAATATTATTATTATTACTATTATTATTATTATTAATAATAATATTATACCGAGAATATGTTAGAACTATTAAAATTAATATTATTGATGTCTCAACTTCAGAAAGTTACTTTGTATGTAACAACTATATTTCGTTTAAGGCAAAAGATATATTAATATCCGTAAGAATTAGATATTTCTGTAATCACCAAAGAGCGTATTATGTATAAGTATTAATAATTAAAAGAATAATAGGTAATAAGATTAATTATTAGGAATAAGTAATAAGTGAGAAAGGAATAAGCGTTTAAAGTTTATACGTTTAGATAGCGAATGAACTGATTAATAGAAAATATTTTATGCTGACTATGAAATACTTGATTGCATTTGGACAGCACTTCTATTAATGTAGAACTCAACAGTTATAAAAGCAAGATACTATCATATAAATTTATTGAAACGCATTCGCTTTAGCGATTTATGTATATTAATATAATAAAAACCTTTGCCTTAGAAATGAGAAGGAACTGTAGCATTGGAGCCATATAATACTTACTGGTTATAATGTTAACTTATTCACCAATTTTTGGCATGTATTATATATAATATAAAGAAGATCAGTATTAGCTGAAGTATTTCAAAAAAAATCTAATTGTCGTCAACAAAATACTCGTCGTACTTCAATATATACTGCATTATATCTTAACTGCGAAGGTCATTTGTATCGTTTATTACTTTATTATGATTTCATCCATATTAACAATTCACATATAAACAGTACTTGAACTAATGTATTTCGTGAAGTCTGCTAGTAGTATCTTATGAATATTGTATATAAAATGTCAGCGCTGATGAGGCAACAAAAATCGAAAAGCCCCATATTAATATTATTATTAATAATAATATTATTATTATTACTATTATTATTATTATTAATAATAATATTATACCGAGAATATGTTAGAACTATTAAAATTAATATTATTGATGTCTCAACTTCAAGAAAGTTACTTTGTATGTAACAACTATATTTCGTTTAAGGCAAAAGATATATTAATATCCGTAAGAATTAGATATTTCTGTAATCACCAAAGAGTGTAATGTATAATGTATAAGTATTAATAATTAAAAGAATAATAGGTAATAAGATTAATTATTAGGAATAAGTAATAAGTGAGAAAGGAATAAGCGTTTAAAGTTTATACGTTTAGATAGCGAATGAACTGATTAATAGAAAATATTTTATGCTGATTATGAAATACTTGATTGCATTTGGACAGCACTTCTATTAATGTAGAACTCAACAGTTATAAAAGCAAGATACTATCATATAAATTTATTGAAACGCATTCGCTTTAGCGATTTATGTATATTAATATAATAAAAACCTTTGCCTTAGAAATGAGAAGGAACTGTAGCATTGGAGCCATATAATACTTACTGGTTATAATGTTAACTTATTCACCAATTTTTGGCATGTATTATATATAATATAAAGAAGATCAGTATTAGCTGAAGTATTTCAAAAAAAATCTAATTGTCGTCAACAAAATACTCGTCGTACTTCAATATATACTGCATTATATCTCAACTGCGAAGGTCTTTTGTATCGTTTATTACTTTATTATGATATCATCCATATTAACAATTTACATATAAACGGTACTTGAACTAATGTATTTCGTGAAGTCTGCTAGTAGTATCTTATGAATATTGTACATAAAATGTCAGCGCTGATGAGGCAACAAAAATCGAAAAGCCCCATATTAATATTATTATTAATAATAATATTATTATTATTACTATTATTATTATTATTAATAATAATATTATACCGAGAATATGTTAGAACTATTAAAATTAATATTATTGATGTCTCAACTTCAAGAAAGTTACTTTGTATGTAACAACTATATTTCGTTTATGGCAAAAGATATATTAATATCCGTAAGAATTAGATATTTCTGTAATCACCAAAGAGTGTAATGTATAATGTATAAGTATTAATAATTAAAAGAATAATAGGTAATAAGATTAATTATTAGGAATAAGTAATAAGTGAGAAAGGAATAAGCGTTTAAAGTTTATACGTTTAGATAGCGAATGAACTGATTAATAGAAAATATTTTATGCTGACTATGAAATACTTGATTGCATTTGGACAGCACTTCTATTAATGTAGAACTCAACAGTTATAAAAGCAAGATACTATCATATAAATTTATTGAAACGCATTCGCTTTAGCGATTTATGTATATTAATAAAATAAAAACCTTTGCCTTAGAAATGAGAAGGAACTGTAGCATTGGAGCCATATAATACTTACTGGTTATAATGTTAACTTATTCACCAATTTTTGGCATGTATTATATATAATATAAAGAAGATCAGTATTAGCTGAAGTATTTCAAAAAAAATCTAATTGTCGTCAACAAAATACTCGTCGTACTTCAATATATACTGCATTATATCTCAACTGCGAAGGTCTTTTGTATCGTTTATTACTTTATTATGATTTCATCCATATTAACAATTTACATATAAACGGTACTTGAACTAATGTATTTCGTGAAGTCTGCTAGTAGTATCTTATGAATATTGTACATAAAATGTCAGCGCTGATGAGGCAACAAAAATCGACAAGCTCCATTTTTGAAATATAAATAAAAATCAAAGTACTTATAGCGCCTTAAAAAACTATGTAAAAACTTTTATTTTTATTAAAAAGTCTAATCTGTTACTTTTTTAATTCAAGTGCTAGTGAAGGTTAAGTACATTTGATATGTAATAAATTTATTACGGCATCAATTTACTTTTATGGGACATCAAAATATCCGACTTTAAAGTTGGAAGTGTGTAGACAATAACCGCCATCAACATGGGTATATGCTCCACCAATCTGTTGTGTTATCGACAATATTATAAATAACTGATTCTATTAGTATTCCTTGTTAAATCAAGGAACCTCGGAAGTAATGTGATATTAAGAGATATATAATTTTAATATATATATAAATAAATTTATATTTGTATATGAATATTATATGTTGTGTATATAAATCGAAAAATACTTCCGTGAAAAATTTGCCATATTCAAATTAAGCAAAATTGTTGTGAAGAATTCTCTTTCTCCTCTATTCCAAAGGTCTCAAAACAACTTGTTCAGGTGTGATTTATTGCAACTGCTTATGTTTAATAAACGGACATTGCTTTTTGTGTTTCAAAATATTTTCCTGATGTGTAGCTATTGCTCTGATTTCACCTAAGAATATAGAAATATGTATGTTATATGCTTTTAGGGTTCACTTCTTCACACAACAATTAAGAAACAGAATCCATTAAATTTTTATCATAATAAGGCAAAAGGCCAAAGGTAACACTTAATGTGATTACATTAAAGAAATACTAAAATGTAATTAAACGGAAGGAAATATATTAAAATGACAGAAACAAAGAAAAGTTATTCCTTTGTTTCATAATGGGCCCTTTGCATTCGTTATGTTTTTATTACTTAATAATACATTATAAACATTTTTCTAACCACACAGAAGAGAGAAGCAGAAGAAAATTATTGAGATCTAAATGCCATAAAAGAAAGCCAATAATTTAGCTCGTGATATATTAGTTTTGCGTTCATCAATGTGAAAACAAAGGGATCACATAGTCCTTTGTGTGGAATGCTGTAACCCGATTGTGAGTAAGGTTGTATGAATAAAAAATTGCGCTCTAGTTTATGCAGTTTTTATGAAAAACATTTTAAAAATCCTTAATATTTAAAGGTTTTTTATTCACAGCAAAAACAAATGTCAAGTTCACGTTATTTAAATAAAGGGAAACCCCAACTTCGAAATTCCGAAACGCAACAACGTTTCCTTTTGTGTTTCGAAACAGGACCCATTAAAAAAATCTAAGGAAGGAAAATAACTAAAATCCCCAAGCTTGAAAAGTAATGAGTGTGGATGTTTACATACATAAAAACCAAAGTCGAAAAGAAAAACAACTTTTGCTGGTGATTTATCATCGACAGTTGCAAAACAATGCGCCATGGAAGTGGCATTCTGAAACTCCAACAAAAATGTTGGCCACAAGGCAATTGAGAAATTATTAATCATTGAATCTGAAATGCTTTGCAGGAAATTTTATTCGTTAAATTCGTTAAAACTTAATGGCTTGTGCCTCTCGAAATGAAACAAACAAGAAGATTGAAATATTTTATTAATACTGTTTTTGCAATAAGTCAATGAAATAGTTTTGGGTATGAATTATACATGATTATACCTTAAAGTTGCATTCAAGCCAAAACATTTTTACTTAATTAATATAAATTATGATGTACTGTACATTCAAGTATGCATATACATTGTGACCGAAAAGCTTTCGGAAATTCTCATTTAAAATTCGCGCGCTGTATATTTTTCGATATTTTAAGTTTATGTAGTTTGGCAGCACTGTCCTTAATTACTATGCCAAAAATGAGCGCGATCTGTCAGACAGTTCGTTTACGGCAGCTGTTGAAACCAGTTCACCTCAGTAGTGCGTTGCGAAAAAAACAATGGAAAAAAATATTGAACAAAGAGTTTGCATCAAATTTTGTTTTTCGAACGAAATTTCGTGTGCAGAATCGTTGCGAATGCTACAAAAGGCTTATGGGGAATCAGTTTTATCGAAAACTCAAGTTTATGAGTGGTACAAAGCCTTTCAGGACTGTCGTACGACCGTCGAAGACATGCCGCGTTCTGGACGACCTTCGACCTCTACCACCGACGAAAACATTGAAAAGGCAAAGGAAATCGTGTTCAAAAATCCTCATGTGAGTGTTAGAGAGATAGCACGAGAGCTAGGCATCGGTCGTGAGATGGCTCGTTTGATTTTGGTGGACAATTTGTGTATGCGACGTGTCAACGCCCGGCTTGTTCCGATTCACCTCAATTTGTTCAACATTATCAACGATTTTAAGGCCAAACATTCAATAAATACCATCGAACAGCCACCGTATTCACCTGATCTTGCACCGTGTGACTTTTTCCTGTTTCCCAACCTCAAATTACCACTCAGAGGAACGCGTTTTGAATCCATAGAAGACGTAAAACAGAATTCGCAGAGGGAACTCAAAGCCATACCGGAAAGCGCCTATAAAAAATGTTTTGATGATTGGAAGAAACGTTGGCATTTGTGTATCGCTTCTAATGGAG
This sequence comes from Teleopsis dalmanni, assembly GCF_002237135.1. NCBI lineage: Eukaryota > Metazoa > Arthropoda > Insecta > Diptera > Diopsidae > Teleopsis > Teleopsis dalmanni. The sequence continues at coordinate 69,008,653 of NC_051848.1, read as the reverse complement.
CATATTTTGAAGGAGATAAAATAAATATTGATGAAGATTAAGAATTTTGCGTTTTATTTAAAATTTCCGGAAACCTTTCGGTCACAATGTATGTACTAGTATAGTGTATAAAACAAGCGCAATGTATATAATCTATCAAGCACCATATACACCTGACATGTCTCCTATGTGAGGTTTGCCATATCAGTGTGTCTAAAACAACTATATCAAATAAAATAACTATATCGAGAAACGCATTTCAAGTCAATTGCGGCCGTACAGAAAAAATAGCAAAGGTTGAATAAAGTCCATACTAACAAAGCTACAAATAATGTATATCAATTTAAACCAATCGCTAATATAATTGAATCTCTCTCGATGAGGTCCAAATCAAAGGCATCAAAATAAATTCGAATTCTTTGTTTTTTTTTTGTTTTAAACATCAAATTGACAAAACTATAGAAAAATATGCGAACATAAAAGTCAAGTACAGCTTTGGATCAGTTGACTAATGAACGCTGACTCCGAGATTCAATTTTGACAGGGCACGAGTTTGATTCATGGTACTTGCAGTCTCAAATAATTATTTACGAATAATTGAATACAAGAATTTTTTCCAAAACCACTGATGATGGGTATTTGGTAATACTCGCAACAGCTGTATGGTCAGCCAAAAATTCAATTAATTAAAAATAATATAAAATGAATTTTTGTTGTTGTAGGTTATTACTATTCAAAAAACCTCTTTATATAAAATACTAGTTTATATTGAATATAATATCCACTTCTGTCAGAAAAATATGACGTTAAATTACAACTTATAAACTTTTTATAAATTTTAAGTCGATATCATTAAGTTAGTGTTTTCTTAACTTTGCCTGGATTCTGTATAATCCACAACAAATCGGATTAGTATGGTGTCTAGATTTCTGTGATGTGCGAATTATTGAGTGTCAGGATTTTTCAGTGTATATATTATTGAACGTATAGATTATTGAATATCGGGATTATGTAAAGCATATTGTTCTATATCCTTAAAAAATATATAAAATCTAAGAATTATACACAGTAGGAGTTCGAGTTTGCTGATCAAATTTCTGAACATACAGTGTTAATTGCTCCATTTGTATTAAAAATATGTAAAACATAAAATATTATTCTTAACGTAATTTGGATTGCAAATCAAAATATTAACAAGTATAATATATGTATATTATAATATATTTTATATATATTATATAATATATGTATGTTATAACATATATTATAATACATCATTATATAATACAATACCTTCTTTTACATCAAAAAAGCATTACTACAATCATGCTTCTAAGTATGGCTAGATATCAAAATAAAGCATGGATGATTTTTCTATGACATGCATGACTTGGTATAGAAGTGGCATCAATGGTTCATTCTAAAGTATTGATGCTGTATCGCTGATGTATCGATACTTTCGCCTGCTTGACTCTGACTTCATGTGATAAATAAATTACCATAAATTATTATATATTAGTATATATTATATAATTATTATATATTATAGTAAGATATATCTCTCAAAAATTTTGGCAATATAAAATTTGAAAGCATATATTGAGCAATTCAGCGGTCTAAATTATACTATTGTTCCAAAACACTAGTTATATTATTAGTTCATATTTAGAAATTAAATAAAAATATAATAATAGAGGATACTTATCAACTATATACTTTTTACAAAAAACAGTAACGAGGTTTTTTCGAACAGTAGTGAAATACAACAACAAAAATTTTATTTTTTTATATTATTTTAATTAATTGAATTTTTGGTTGACCATACAGCTGTTTCGAGTATTGCCAAATACCCATCATCAGTGGTCTTGGAAATAATTCTTGTGTTTAATTATTCGTAAATAATTATTTTTGAGACTGCAAGTACCAGGAATCGAACTCGGGTCCTGCCAGAGTAACTGTAAAAAAAATTAAATTAAATCTAATTAAAAAGATAAAATTAATTGCCGATATTGACTGAAATTTTAGAACAAGTGTACTAAACTTTTTAGTTCTAGCATTATAAACTTATACTGAAGTTCTGCTCCAACGGGTACTAGCCAATGTGACATAAGTAGGTAAACATATCCGCAAACGAACATATGCTTAATTACTAACAAAATATTTTATAAGCTATTATTGATCTGTTAATTTTTCTATATTATCTTTAAATTTTTTCTATAATTATTCTGAGAAATTTGCTATGCACCAAAAAACTCTGTCCTTGGTTACAAACACAATCAATTATAATAAATAAATATATTTGGATTAATTTGGATAAAAATATAGTCAGGGAGCAGGTACTAAAATAGTAAAAAATTTCCATAATGATCGGTAATTTCTATTTACGGAAGCATGTTGTGTTTTACCTAGGTACATATGGCACAGGTAACCTTCTTCACACACGATAGTAATACAGTCCACTAATTGTTTACTGCATTTTTATCAGTAAGCACAATTAATTAGTTTTGAGAATTTTTCACCTTGGTTTGTTAGTAAGAAACAATAAAAGCAGCGAATATTCATAACAATTTTCAGTAGATAAGACTAAGTCATCGTGTCTGGATCATTCTTCAATTGCTAGTTTGAGTCTTCAAGCTATTTCCGACCTGTGGTGAAAAACTTCACGCTGATTTTTTTTGGTGAAAGCAATAATAAATATTTCTTAGTGTAAATGGTAAACTGAATTTAGTGGGAGCGTTACCAGAGCCTTAAATACTGGTAGTAATATCGGAAAAACGAATAAATTAATAGTGTTGAACATTATCATGAAATTTAAAAGTGAGTAAAAATAATAATAAAGTACTTATTTATATCGGTTCTTTAGGCAGTAAATAATAAGCAATTTATGTCCTTATGTCGGAGTAATTATATTTATGAACAATTTATATTGTACACATGTCTAGCGATTTTAAAGTATTGAATATAAAATATAATATTTATTAAGAAATCTAAATTAAAAATTGTGCGGAAACAAATATAATGAAATTATGCATATATAAAGCATATTTCAAAACTTCAAACTCAAATTTGATAATAATATAGTAATGGAAATTTATTAGAGCTAATTTTGTGCTAATTTTTTTAATTTTGTACAACGAGTTATATATCACATAAATAATAAGAGTATTGAAGTTCTATTTAAATATGTAATACATTAAATTTTCAATCTATAAGATTGAAATAAGATACAGTTAAATAAACATCAATAGTATTTAATATGGGTTTACAACAATCAGAAGAAAGATCAATTAAGATAAAATGCAGCTGATAAACTTCTTTGGAGTATTCATCGTCTCCTGATTTTTTCTTTACTTAGACCCGGGTGGATCCTGTTTTCTTATCATAATTGCTATATATTTTGGATCCTGATAAAATACTGCGTCGACTGATATTAACAGTATATATCAGTAAATAAAAATAAAACACAACCGATGTACTATTAAATTATTGAAGTACACTGATTGATTGACCCTCCGTAGTGAGGAGTTCCGGGGCCAAAAAGGATATATAAAAAATAATTTGTGTTGAAGAAAATTGTTGTATTCATTATTTATGAATTAGTTTTTGAAGTTATTAAATTATTATTTGATTCAAATTTGTCTTCATGGTTTCTGGTATCACCTGATATACCTAGAAGTCCATCTTCTTCTGTGGATTCTTTTTCGTTGTAAAAAAACTCGAATTTTTTTTCCATATCAGAAAAGCTTAATAGATAGTTATTCTTTGTTATTTCTTTCTAATCCCCATATAAAGCGATTTGACTTTCCAAAATTTTTATTTTTGAATTAGCAAAATCAAGTTTATATAAATCTTTCTCATTTTGCAATTTTGAACTATCATATAAGCTTGCTTTTTCTTTATGTGTTTTAATATGTTTTTCATACCAGACTGACTGTTTTTCATCAGTCAGTAATTGAAATTCCATTGAGATGTAGATGTGTTTCTGCATCCTGTATCTTACCTGTGGAAAATTTGTGTTGTCTATCGATTTCTTTCTTCAGAGTAGCTATTCCTTCTTCTTGGAGTTTACTTTTGAATTTGCCAAAATCAACTTCTTGTTCTAATTCTGACACCTTCAAATCTATAAGCTCTCCTTTAAGATGTCTAGTCTCCCAAGGACGTGCTGTCGACTGCTCAGCCTCAGTTAGCTTTTTTACTTTTTTTTAGTAGTTTTACTTCAGCTTCACGATGTCAATCATCAATATCATCTTTCTTTTTAACTAGCTCTTCAGAACGTACTTGGTGTTCAAACCGCAACATATAATAATAATTTTGCATTATATATATTTGCCTTTGCCAGCTTTTTTTTTTCTATTATTAGCTCCTGTTTTTCTTCTAACTGCAGTCCTTGTATAAACATTTCTTTTAGTTTGAGAATTGTTAATATAAATTTAGGCATTATCTCGTCCTTTTCTGCTTCCTGGGACGTTTTATTTTCTTGCATCATCTTGCTGCTTTTTTCTGCTCTATTGCTGCTACGTTGCCTTTTGTTATTTTTAATATGTCAATGTTTAGCCCTGACAATGCTTTTGTTTTTCTATAGTCTCTTACCACTGGTAGGGGAAAACTATAGATTTATTTTTTATTTCACTTCTCCTTTGATTATAGCACTTTTGCTATATCCGGCTCGAAGGACCAAAATGTACTATTATATTATTGTTTTAAATATGTCAATGTTTAGCCCTGGCAATGCTTTTGATTTCTATAGTCTTTTACCTCTGGTAGGGGAAAACTATAGATTTTTTATTTTTTTTTTTAGAGTCTTATATTATTATTTTTGCTCGAAGGACCAAAATGTACTGTTATATTATTGATGTCAATGTTTAGCCCAGACAATGCTTTCTGTTGTTTTTATAAGTCAATGTTTAGCCCTGACCATGCTTTCTGTTGTTTTTATTAGTCAATGTTTAGCCCTGACCATGCTTTCTGTTGTTTTTATTAGTCAATGATTAGGCCTGACAATGGATTTATAATAATAAACTATAATAATTAAATATATAAATTCATGTTCATGATTGATCATTCTGCCGGAGGTCATAACGTAATAATTCGTGATCATGATTCAACAATAGTAGAATATAGTAAAGTATAATATAGATCTTTCGTTGTTTGATTAGGTCGAACAACGATAGTAAAATGTTTAGCATAGGGATAAGATAGGAGAATGTAACTCGCGAATTATATTTGATTAAAACGCACAAAACTTAAGTTTAATGCTTACTTTATTAAATGAATCTTAAGACTAACTTATATCTAACATCTTTGCTTATATTTATAGTGAGGACTCGAAGTATCGAATCCTGATAAGACAATTCGTAGTTTGGTTAGGCCGAACAACGATAATAATATTTTAAGTTACAATGTTTATTTAAAGATAATAGAATATAATAAAATATAATGTAGATCTTTCGTTGTTTGATTAGGTCGAACAACGATAATAAAATGTTTATATTTATAGTGAGGATTCGAAGTATCGAATCCTGATAAGACAATTCGTTGTTTGGTTAGGAAGAACAACGATAATAATATTTTTAGTTACAATGTTTATTTAGAGATTGTATGTTAAAGTATAATACGGTATGTAATTATAATAGAATACAATGAGAACATTTCATTGTTTGATTAGGCTGAACAGCGATAACAATATTTTTAGCTACAGTGTTTAGTTAAAGATAATAGAATATAATAAAATATAATGTAGATCTTTCGTTGTTTGATTAGGTCGAACAACGATAATAAAATATTTAGTATAGGGATAAGATAAGAGAATGTAACTCCTCTACCCCTTGATTCGAGATACTCCTGGATCTCGTTATTATAAATGTGAGAAGTAAAGAAAGAAAGAAAAAATTATACAATTCCATACTTTCTTTTAATTTGGTTTAGTTCGATTTCGTCGACCTTATTGTCTTGAATATTATTTACAATTTTTATTTGGTCTTTTCTTTTATAAAGATATAACACAATTATAATGATTAATACTTTATACCAAATGTAATACTAATTCCATAGGATACTTTTTGTGAAAATACAATTCTTTTATTTCTTTTATTTTTTTAAATTTTTCTAAATGAATATTTTCAAATTCTGGTATTTCTTGCGTTAAGGAGTTATCCGATTGAAATTGGTATTTTTCGTAGAATTCCATTTTTTGGTTATTATATTCAATGTTTGAAATTTTTATTTGACAGTTTGCAAAATTAATTAAATTATTTTTATTCAAAACTACTTTCCTTTTTGTACAATTTTGGGATAGGCTTAAATTTCCAGCATTTTTTATTAATATAGAATCATCTTCAATAGGAATAACTTCTGTTACATTGTTTATTTTAAATTGACATGAGTTAGAAAATTTACAACTCTTACTTAATTCCATGAGCAAAGTATTTTCGTTATAATTATAATATTTTCCGCTAATGTTTACTACTAATTCGTTTTTTCCTACAATTTCTAAATTATTTTTGTTTGGTAGTGGAATAATTAGATTTAGATCTGCCGTTACATAGTTTCTCGGAACTTTAATACAAATTATGATAGTGTCATTTTTGTATATTTATAAACCCATTCTGGCTAACTTTAGTTTCTAGAAGTCAATTTTGAAATATTCGATCTCTTGTTTACTTAATATATTCGGAAATAAGATATTGTATTTGGCAGACACACCATTATTTTGTATTTGATCAATTTTTTTTCCAATAAACTCGATTTTATATAAAGCTTCATAGAACAGTGTTTGTTCTCTTATTTCTGTATTTATGTGACTTAAAGAATTCAAGATCTTAACCCTGTCATCTTCTGCAATTTTCTTTAAAGTGTTAATGGATTTGTTAAAATTACAGTTTATTATTATTTGTCTACTTGAATTTTCTATAAGGTTATGATTATTTTCATTGTTTACTTTTAAGAACTCCACGGTTTCCTGTCTATCTGAGTCGTCCAAATGTGCTCGGTGGCTTTTAACAATATATCTTTAAGATCTCTGTCTACATTTTCAGGTTTATAAACAGAAGATTTTGTAACACCAAATTCATAGATTTCATTTAATTTATAACTTGAGCTTAGAAAAAAAGTCAAAAAGTTCCTTTAAATTGCTAACCTTAATTTCCTGGCAACTTGTGTATAAGTTTGCTGTGGTTGAAATGTCTGCTTCAAACGTTGCTTCACTTCATTCCAATTGCTGATATATCCGAGTTGTTGAACACATCTTCCAGCATCTCCAATTAGTTTCTCGTTGACCACTATTTGGGTAACAAACTTCTCCAAATGGAGATTATTGTGGCGGAAAAGCTCTATCTACTGCGTTAATAAAAGCAAGCAGGTTGCCATCTTTCGCAGCGCTAAAAGGCTTAAGGTGACGAAAATGACTGATGATTTTTTCATCACTGAGAACAATTTGTTGTACCTGTTGGTGTTGTTCTTGTAACTGCTGCTGTTGTGAATGCTGTTGAACCTGTTCTTGTTGAAGTTGTTGTTGCAATTGTTGTTTAAGCTCATTTATCGTCTCTTCCTGGTTTTTAATTACAGTGACGATTTTTGAATCCATTATTTTTCGACTTTTATCAAAACTTTTTTGTCTATGATAAAATTCTTTTGTTTTGAATGTATCTTTTCTTTTTTTTATTATATATATTAAAATTTGTAATATGACTTTATATTAAACTGAATGTGTATTATTTCAAATATAAAAATTTTTGTTTTATGTTTGTAAAAAAAAAATCTGCACTTTCGCGTTAGATTTATTTTATTTTGTCTTTGGACAAACATCCGATTCGACTGCGCCAATTATATTTAATTAAAACGCACAAAACTTAAGTTTTATGCTTGCTTTATTAAATTAATCTTAAGACTAACTTATATCTAACATCTTTGCTTATATTTATAGTGAGGACTCGAAGTATCGAATCCTGATAAGACAATTCGTTGTTTGGTTAGGCCGAATATCGAACATCGAGTATCGAATCCTGATAAAAGAATTCGTTGTTTGTTTAGGACACAAAACGATAATAAAATATGATTACATGTTATCGGTCCCTGTTTGATTATTTCAGGACCGATTATAAAATGACACGTTTCAGAGTTTATAACAATATGTATTATTTCATACTGTTTAGTTTAGGTCAAGACCGATAATATAATATATTTAAGAATTAAAAACAAAATGTATTATCTCGTACTGTTTATTTAGTTACAATATTTACACAATGTGATATTCTATAAAAATTCTATGTGTACCATTAATAACTTAACGTACACACACTTTGAGTATTTTGAAATGACTGAATTATTTTATTTCTAGTACATGTATTTATACAATTATTTTATCACTAAACTAAGTGTTCAAATTGTTATCGCTACGTTGTGGACTGTATACTTAGGCGCATGTGTGTCTAAGATAAAAAAGGTTACAATCTTTGTTATTGATACACTTGCGAATTGTAAAAGTAAAATGACAGAACTTCGGTTTTGACATACTTTATTCGAAATTCATCTTAAGACTAACTTATCTCTAATATTTTTCCCTTCATATATAGGGAGGATTCGAATTATTGAATCCTGATAAGACGCTTCGTTGTTTGTTTAGGCCAAACAACGATAATAAAATATTTAGAACAATAGTGAAAATCTTTAATTGTTTGGTTAGGCCAGACAATGAAAATACAAATGTTTAGAATAATATAATGTAGATCTGTTCGTTGTTTAGATCTTCAGGAATCGTTGTTCAGAATCTTACTGGAATTGCAAGAAAATGCAATTTCAGCTTTAGTTATTTTGATATTTATTCGCTATAATCGAAAAATGCTTGTGGCGAAAAATGGGTGTCGGGTTTCGTCTGTAACGTAACTTGCGCGTTATCATTTTACATTTGTGCACAGCTTGTGCTATAATCATAAAACATTGAAAAACAATAAAATTTTATCTTTAAAGCATTTAAGTAAACAATGGAAATTTTCTGGAATATTCAAATAATTAACAAAGTCCTTTTACAAATAGTATTTAGCGGACAACATTTTGTTAACATATACAGATTAAAAAACTTATCTTCTAAAAAAATAATACTTCTTAAAAATAAACTATAAAATGTGTGTTCATGTTTGAACACCTTCTCTGTCAAGGTTTCTAAGTATGATGTGCGTAAATAATTCATCGTAGTTAGAACTCATATCTAAACAATTTTTAATCATATTTATGCATTCTTTCTTGTTTTCATATCTTCTTCATAAAGTATGCCAAACAGCTTCATAGTTTGCTGACAGGCCATTTAGAAGATAAGATATTGCTTTATGGACTTCTCTTTTCACATGTGATCTATGGTAATCAAGTTTCATCGGTATAGTTAATGTAAGATTATTGTGAATTATATTTTCAAACAATTCTTCAAAATTTGACCAATTATCCATTTTACCATAAATGGGTATATGGGTATAATGGGTTAAATTAATTGAGTTTTTTCCTCAATTATAAACTCGTTTTCAAGTAAAAATGTAATTTCCATATTAAGGGTATATAACTTATATTTCTTTTGAAGAGGACTCATTTGTTCGTGGTTTTGTTCTTTAACTTGCTATTAAATATTACCCGAAGTAAAATTTTACGCTTTGAATGTTTGTAAGACACTGAATTTATTTATAAAATTGAATTGCTTATATAGTAGCTTAACATATAATCTTATCGCTAAATACATGATATAGATTTATCGCCAATAGAGATTCAAAATATTTTATCCCAAAATAAACATGCGTAAATTGAAACAAAGGAAAATCTTCTATCGCTTAATGAACATGCGTAATTCGAGCATGCGTATTATTAAAGAAAACTCCATTTGTTATCTCTTTGTGTTTTTTGATGGCATTTTGCTTATATGAATGATAAGCCATCTAAATAACCACCACTGCTCTTGTGAACGGATTTCTTATCCTAATCTAAATATTGAAACCCAATAAAATAAAAAAATAACTAAATAGTAAATGCCGCAGAGTGTTCTTAAGATAAGAGATTTTGAGAAAATTTATTGAAATTTGAACAATATTTTATATTTTAATGTCTAAAAGAGCCTTGGTAACGAAATATTTAAAGGCCTTGAAAAATCCTTTTTAAAAAATAATTTATATTGTTAAAATATTAAATACAATACTAAAATATTTAATACCCAAATAAATGAATATGTTATTTAGGTAAATGGCGCGCAGACACATGTTCAAATTTGAGCATTCTGCAAGGGGCCAGAATCTCCTGCCGAGAATACTACATTAATTTTTTCAGATTTCTTTTTATAACCAAATTGCTTATACAATAATATTACTAGAACAATAGTTAATACTAATGAAATACCTAGTGCTGTATGCAAATTAAATAAAAACTATTATTTTTTTTGTAGCTTCTGCCACCACTTTATTTAAAATGTTTCTTAAGACTAACTATATCCATAATTTTTACTCGTATTTATAACAAGCATTCGAAGTATCGAATCCCGATAATATATTTCGTTGTTTGCTTAGGACAGCCAATGTACTGATATATTGTAGATGTACATTGATTGAGTATTTTTTGGTTACTATTTATCTATATTTTTCATTAGTACATTATTCTAAGAATTAAGTTGATAATGGATTTATAACTATAATAATTAAATATATGGTATAAATTCATGTTCATGATTGAACATTCTGCCGGAGGTCAAAACTCATGTTCGTGATTGAACATTCTGCCGGGGGCCATAATAAAATATTAATCATAATTATTTAATATGATTATGTTGTAGTAGTTGTATCGCCTCCTTCATGTCTGACGCCGTCATCATATATATATGAGGAATTTTTCCTTCCATTTTTCCCAAAGCTTCCAATACTTATGCTTGAGAATTACTTCGAACTGCCACTGAACTGGAACTGCATACAATTCTGTAAAGATATTATTAAAATATTACCCCGTAGTAAAAATTTAATACTCATTGAATGTTTGTAAGACACTAAATTTATTTTTAAAAATGAACTGCTTATATAGTAACTTAAATCTATCCTTATCACTAAATGCATGATATTGGTTTATCTCTCAAATTAAAGATACAAAATATTTGATCATAAAATAAACAAAGAAAATATTCTATCCTAAATATACAAGTAATTTGAGCATGCGTAAATAAGCAATTTGAGCAGACAAGAAAATACTCTATCCTAAATAATCAAGTAATTGTTATCTTCTTGTGCGTTGGTGGTATTTTGCTTACATGAATGATAAGCAATTTAAACAACCACCACTGCTAATGTGCACGGATTTCTTATCCTAAAAACATTAAAAACCAATTTTATCATGCCTAAATAAAAAATAGCTAAATAGTAAAGGCCGCAGAGTTTTCCTTAAGATAAGAATGTTGAGAAAATTTATTTAAATTTGAACAGATATTATTTAATGTTTGTGCCGTACAAAATCCTCCGTAGTGAGGAGTTCCGGGGCCAAAAAACAGATATAAAAAATAATTTGTGTTGAACAAAATTTTTAGATTCATTATTTGTGAATTTGTTTTTGAAGTTATTAAATTATTATTTAATTCAAATTTGACTTCATGGTTATTGGTATCCCCTGATATACCTAGAAGTTCATCTTTTCGGATTCCTTTTAGTTGTAATTTTTATTATTAATATTCTCATTGAATATTTCTCCAGGTGCTTCAGCTTCGATTTTAACGCCTTTACTGAGTGTGTCTTCAGGATCTTCAATTTTGAGTTGCGTTTTCAAACCATAGACTTGTTCTTCCAGCAATAGCTTATCACCTATCAGTTCATTCAAATTTTTGTTTTTGTCACGCAAGAACTCTACTTCATTTTCAATATCAGAAAAGCTTGATAGGCGTGCCTGGTTATTCTTCGTTATATCTTTCCAATCCTCATATGAAGCGATTTGACTTTCCAAATCTTTTATTTTTGATTTTGCAACACCCACTAATACTTTTCCAATTCCATATAATTCTGTATTGATTTTAACTCGTGGCTTTTGTAATATCTGAGCAGCTTCTTCGATAATGAATGTTGTCTGAGATCCTTGATCAATTAATGCCTTTAGTGTCACACACTCTCCCTGTTGATTTTTTATACGTGCTTGCGCTGTTGCCAATAACACATCTTTTGCTGCATTTACGCAATTTGCCATTACCGAATCTTTATGCAGCGTTGTATGATGTGCTCGCCCACATTTAATACAGGATTTTTTATTTTCACATATCGTTTTATTCGTAAACGGGTGCTTTAAACATTTAAAGCAAGTTCTCGATGACCTTACCCATAAATTTCGGTCAGCTACTGATAGAGCTAAAAAATTTCGGCAATTGTCTGTTGCATGTCCTCCTTTATTACAATACAGACAGATGATACTTTCTGTCAGGAGGGATATCTTTTGCGATGGCTGTCTGTAGCTGCTGTAATTATTATGTTGTTTTCTGCTATTGGCTGCTTCTAAACTTCGATATAGCTGTTCTAGGAATTGTAAAACATCGTCTAGCGCTTGTATCTCTTTCGTTTTTCTTGTTATTTGTTCATACGCAAGCAGTCCTTCCTTGTCCATTTTGCGCATTATTATACGTGCTATGACGGAATCTGCGTATTCGATTCCAATGTTCATAGCTGATAATGCTTGTATACATTCGTTTGTTGTATGCCATAACGATTTTACGCTGAATGCGTTACTGCTGTATATTTGTGGTTGATCTAATATCTTGTCAATTAGGGACTGGAACAACACTCATTTATTACTGAATCGCTGATTTAAAATTTCCCATGCTGCCTCGTAGTTGTTTTCGGATACTGGCAAATGTTTTATTGCAGTAAGAGCATCTCTTCTAAGGAGTGACTTTAGATGATACATCTTTTCTACCTTAGATACATCAGTGTTTTCGTGTACTATTTTTTCATACAATTCCTTGAATGATTGCCATTCTTCAACATTGCCGTTAAATAATGGAATCTTGATCTCTACTAATTTAAGTGACCTTTTTGTTACAGCAAGCTTTTTTATTTTATTTAGTAATTTAACTTCGTATTCACGATGCCACTCTTCAATATCATCTTTTTCTATAAACAGTTCTTCAGAGTGTACATTATGTTCAATTCGCAACCTTATATAATAGTTTTGTATTATATCTATTTGCTTTTGCCAGCTTTCTTTTTCTCTTATAAGCTCCTGTTCTTCTTCTTGCATTAGTCCCATTATAAACCTTTTTTTTAATTTCTGAATTGAACTTTTAAATTCGAACATTAACGTGTTTGTTTCTTGGGACTATTTTTCTTCCTTTCTTGTCTCATTTGATTCGGTTTCCTGGTTCTTATCCAGCGGTATTTCTTTTATTATGTCTTCGGTATTTGATATTTTTGACTCCGCAGCTAATTTTTTACATATTGTTTTATCTAGCTCGTTAACGAATTTGTCCATCATTTCGTATGAATTTGCCTCGAAATAAACGTCATCTTTGGATATATGATTTTTTAATATCGTCTCATGGTTTTCATGAAACTCCTTCCATAGATGCTGTAATCTATTTCTTTGTTCTTTCAATGATGCGCTTCTCATCTCTCGTTTCGAGATGCTACTTTCAATTGCTTCTATTGCAGCTTTTACAATATTTTGTTTTTGATACAGCTTCGTTCTTGCATCCATCTACGATGTTTTTTGTTATTATGCAAATATTTAGTCCTGACACTGCTTTTAATATTTTATAATTTCTTGCCACTGGTAGAGGAAAACTATAGATTTTTTGTTTTTTTAGAGTCTTACATTATTATTTTTGCTCGAAGGACCAAATGTACTTTTATATTATAGAAGTACACTGATATAGCACTATTGCTATATCCGGCTCGAAGGACCAAAATGTACTGTAATATTGTAGATGAAGTACACTGATATAGCACTTTTGCTATATCCGGCTCGAAGGACCAAAATGTACTGTAATATTATTGATCATAGCACTCTTGGTATATCCGGCTCGAAGGACCAAATGTACTTTTATTTTATTGAAGTACACTGTTTGAGTATATTTTTAGTTACTATTTATCTATATTTATCCTTAGTACATTATTCTAAGAATTAAGTTGATAATGGATTTATAACTATAATAATTAAATATATGGTATAAATTCATGTTCATGATTAAACATTCTGCCGGAGGTCAAAACTCATGTTCGTGATTGAACAGCCAACGATAATAAAAAATATTTGGTTATAATGTTTAGTTACAATGTTTAGTTACAATGATTAGTTACAATGTTTGTTTAATTCCTGTTCTATTATATGAATTGGACGTTTGTCCGAATATTCAAAATCAAGCCGAGCAATAATGGCATCCAAGAGTATCGTTGGCCTCGTCTATAATTTTATTTCTTAAAATGGTTATTGCATTGAAATACTTTCTTCTACCTCTATTGTATAAACTCATGGAATTTATGGCTGCAGTCCGCCAACTAACATAACTATTTTTTCCACTAAATTCAGGAAGTGATTTTACTATGTCCAAGGTCTCATCACATGTTATACTGCTGTCTATTACTTCCGTTTCGAATTCTACTACTTTGGGAGTATTTACTGCAGAAAGCTGCTCTTTTAGCAAAGCTATCTCATCTCTAAGAGAGGCTGTGTTTGCGACTATAAGCCGACTAATTAAGTCCTGTGTATAAGTATTATTTTCGAGGGTCATTTTAGCAAAATTCTTTAACAGATTTTCCAGTTTTACAACTTAATAAGATAAATAAATACAAAAAAAAATTGGTTGAACAAATATTTCAATAGTATAAAACAAAATCGAATAACAGTAAGATTTTAAGATTTTACACAATAAAAAATAATAATTTACTTTTATATTTATAATTTAACTATAAAAAAAATTTCCATCTTTTTACAAATCCAATTAACAATTTTATATTCATTTATACTTCTTTCAAAAAGAAATTAATTGTTCGACTTACTTATAAAATGTTTTCTGCTTCTCCTGAGTTGAGTTTCGGTTTAATTGTATCTTCCTTCAATTTGTACCACAGGTATTAAATTATTATTACTTAGACATTCACCTTTAGTTTTGGGGTTTTTTGTTCTTTTATAATTTATATATTCGTTTTTATAAAATAAAAAAAAAAATGTCACGATTTCAAGTTAATGAAATGAAATTTCACGTTTAATAAAAAAAAATTTTTTTGAAAATATTAATTTATATTAGTATATTATATATATTATTCATATATTTTAAATATTATTTATTCCTTTTTCTTAGAATAATCTCTCTTTTCTCATCTGCAAACAGCTTAGTTATTGCATGTTTTGTTAACTGCAGTGATATAGTTCGAGCACGATTGTAACACGGGCTTCACGTTGGGCGCCAATTAAATAAAAACTATTATTTTTTATGTAGCTTCTGCCACCACTTTATTTAAAATGTTTCTTAAGACTAACTATATCCATAATTTTTACTCGTATTTATAACAAGAATTCGAAGTATCAAATCCCGATAATATATTTCGTTGTTTGCTTAGGACAGCCAACGATAATAAAAAATATTTGGTTACAATGTTTAGTTACAATGTTTAGTTACAATGATTAATTTCAATGTTTGGTTATTTCCAATTTCTTGTTTAATACAATAGATAATATTTCGTTGTTTATTTAGGACAGACAACGATAAACACAATAATCAGTGTAGCAGACGAGACTTGATAACTTGCACACTTATATGATGCCATTCCAGTTCTCTGAGTTACAGCTAATCTTCTTTAAGAATGGCCAGTTTCCTTTCTAATTCCTTAATTTGCATCGTTTGATTGATTAAATGGTCAGTTGGGTGCAGTTATCTGTTTCCTTTAACAAATACTTTCTGAAGCCATCCTGTAGGTTAGTATTTATTCTTGCTGATGCCGTAAGCGTTGTTCTCTCAGTTCGTCCTGTACAACCTTTGTTGAGTGATAGTATTCCTTTCCTACCCAATGGTAGTATTTCCTGCATCTCATTTAGACAATAGATATGGACTGATGCATTCTCTTTGTAGCAGTACAATCAGCTAGATTTTGATTTTAGTTCAATTCAGACTTCTGATTCCATATTTTCTTTGTAGATACATTTATAGGGCTTAGCTGATTTTAAAGTTGCCAATTCACAAGAATTGTCGTTTGCATTCTTCCATGCCCAATTTCTCTCACATATGTAATCGCTTTCGTCGTTTTCGCACAAGTTTAATTATGGCTGGACATAAGATGATAACTGTCCAAATCGTAGTTATAAATAACGAACTCTTCTTTTAATACCAGTACTAACGATTTGGTTCCCTTAATAAATGGAACTGGTAATATATTAAAAATCGTTCCAGATTTAATGTCCAGTAATGGAATTTTTGCTCTTATCACAAGTTTCTCATCCACAGGGATTCCTGTTGTTGTCAGCAGTTGATAAATTATCTGTAACATTGTTTTGATCGACCTGCCTGGTAACTGAGAACGCCTGTTGAGATGTTGTTTAATTTTTCCGATTTCCTCCTACAGTTTGTAAGCTTTTATTAGATTTGTGTTTATCTTTCCATGGTTGACATCTATTAGCAATGTAATGATTAGAGTTTGAATTTTTTTAGTTTCTTCAAAAAATTTTCATCATCACGAAATCATCATCATCATCACGAAGAAATTAATTGTTTCTCGATAAACCATACAGTGTTCCTTAAGTGTCTCTCTGATGTTATTTACTGAACATTTTTTCAAACTGATCAAAGTGTTTCTTTTAATGGTGTGTTCATATTGCTGCTTCACTTCTCCTTTAAATTTTCTTTACACAATATGTGCTCAGATAACATCAGCTTCATCATTTATAGCTGCTTGTTGCTTCAATTGTAGAGATAAATTTGTTGATGGAGTTAAGTTTTCTTCCATCTAGTGCCAGTAAGTCCATCAGCTCATTAAGTGTGGTCGAAAATATATTTCTTTTATTTTCATATTTTTCTTTTAAAAATTCCCATACTGCTTCGTAGTTTTCCTCACTACCCAACAAAAGGTGCTTTGATCCTTTGACCTTGTTTCTCCATACAGCAATGATCTTAAGTGCCTTAGTTTTATTGAGGTTGACACTTCTTTTTTATTCTGTACCAGGTCATTAAATTCTGCTGCAAAGAATATTTATTCCTTTGGACTTCTCCAAATTTTTTAATACGCAATACTTCAGAAATTGAAATCTTCGATGCTTCCTCCATATTTTTTCCCATGCTTTGTATTCTTTCGTCCAAATTTAACTTAAGTGACATGTAATCATTAGTTATATATCTTTTCTTATAGTTATATATCTTTTCTTATAGTTATCTTATAGTTATATATCTTTCATCCTGGACGATTCCCAAATTATTTTCATTCATATCAATGATTGATTTTGTTGAATTCTTTCCCATAAAGAACTCACCTTCCATTAATGTTTTATTAAATCATTTTTTAAATTATTGTCACACTTGAGACTTCCCTCAATGTTGACAATATATTTTTCTATTTCACAAAACAATATATCGTATGTTTTTATTGAGTCTCTTGTATAAATTAAATAAAAAACTATTATTTTTTGTAGCTCTTTATTTCATCGCTTCTTAATTAATACTAATCGGCTCAGAGGCTCAGAGAGGCAGAGGTATTCGTACTGCTAGAAAACTTGCAGCTGCGGTTCCATATGTAACTGTTGTTAATCTATATTCAATAATTTTTCCCCTTGGAGTAATCTTGGTCTTCTGGTGCAATTTTTATTTTCTTGAAAATTTTTTCTACATCGGCTGAAGCGACGAATTTCCATAATCGCCATTTCATTAATATATCAAATATATCCTGCTGTTATCTTGGCCCCGTCATCATTATGTCGTTTAAGCTTTTTCCATTTGTCGATTTTGCTGATACAACGAATACTACCCTTAATTTTGTAGTGCAACTTGATCCTCTTATCACTGCTCGATGCGGTAGGTAATATTTTCCTATTGTATTATCTTTTACTTTTTCCATATGTCCTTTCTGCTCATATTCTTCCATGGATTTTATGTATTCAGTTCTTTTCTCATTGCTCATGTTTTTCTCTTGGTTTAAAAATCTTGCCATTGCTATATTTCTAGATTTACCTAGATGGCATCTTTTTTTAATGGAAGTTTCATTATAAATTTTTTGTCGCCGTCTATTTTAGTGGTGTCATCATAAAATTGCATACACATTTCATCTTCTGCTGTTTTTTAATTGATTGTGTTATCTACTTCGGTCAGTTCCCAAAATTTTTCTATGTTTTTGTTGTAATTGTTGTCTTGCTTCTTTTTGCTGGTTTCTCTAATACTTTGCCTGATATTATCCATCCAAATATTATTTCTTGGGCCATAATTCCATAAATTTTCTTGAACTCTTTCTTTATTATTTTCGGGATAATGTCGTTGCCTATTATTAAATCGATTTGTTTTGTTTTCATAAATTCAGGATCTGCCAAGTTGTATCTTTTCCACTGATTCTTATCGTAGTCTATTGTTTTTTCTGGCAATGATCTAATTAGCTTGTTCATGACTATAAATTCTTCTTTCATATTTATATTATTAATTTTGAATTTTTAGTTTTTACCTTTTGTAAACTTAAGATATGAACAGCTTCTTCTGATAACATTGATGCTTGGGATCCTTGGTCTATAAGCGCCCGAATTATAGGAATTAAGAATAGAAAGACAAAACTTCGGTTTTGTAATAATTTTTATTCTTGTTGAGTTCAATCTTAAAACTAACTTAAACCTAGTTTGTTCGTCCTTTTATAATATCGATTTGGCACAGCAAATCGTGATAATAAATTATAATTGCTTACCTAGGACTATAACTAAACTGAATACTTTTACAAATTAAACATATTTATTACCTTTTTTTCACAGTTATGTGTTACATTTTAGAGACTTATTTATTTAGGACTATTTTAGTTTAGTTATCATTATATTTGTGTTGAGATAACTAAACTAAATACTTTTACAAAATTAAATATACTTATTATTACATTTTAGAGACTTATTTATTTAGGATAAGACGATCTCTTCTAATGAGTCGTTGTGTGTGTTATTAAGGTGATGGTACATAACTCGCGTTCTTTTCGAGTGTCCAAACAAGACTGGTTTTTATTTATTTTTAATTCTTAAATCTAACATTGTTTCTTAATACTAATTTCCAATAGAATCTTATGTACTGATTCTATTGGTTAATACTTATAATACTTGCGTCTAATTGGTTAACCCAAATTAGACGTATATAATATTTTTAAGAAATAGCTTATCAATAAATAGTGTAATATTTACGAATGCAAGTGTTCTACATATGGTTTCACTTGAAACCATTTATTCTATTGATACAGTTTTGAATTATGCATATTGCACATATAATGCAATGTGCGGCTCAGTTATTCGTCATCAAAGCAATGACAAAATAAAGGCTCATATTTCTTGACAATAATTTGTCGTTAATTTTATTAAAATAGAACTGTGTCAATATTTACTTTAAAATATTCGGAACACTTGAACGTTTTGTGATATGTGTGGTCTTATATCCATATCACATTACAAGCTTCCTTAACGAATAATGTGCTATTAAAGGTTCTGCATTATTAAGGTCGATACCCATCCCTTTTATTGTATTAAAGCATTCGTTTGTTGTGTCTGTTAGCTGCCTTATACTTTTAGCATCCCCTACTGTTGTAAATGGTTGGTCGAGTAATTAATCTACTTGTGTTCGGAATAACCACCTTCTGTTATTGTATCTTTTTTGTAGCATTCCCCAGGTTGTCTTATAATTTGCCTCAGATACATTCATATGCTGAATTAGTCTGCCAGCTTCACCTTTTACTAATGCCTTCAATCTATACATTTTTTCGGAGTCTGGTATATCTCTTATATGTATAGCTTCATGAAACAAATTAGAAAATGTTATATCTCTGTAGAACGTCGGCATCTTGAATGGTTCTAGCTTTACCGGCTCCAATTTACCAGTTCCGCTTTTTTACTTTTATTTAATTGATAAAGTATAGCGTTTAGTTGGGTATTGATCTGTTTATATGTTGTTCTGCCAACTCTACTTATTTCGAGTGTGTCATTATATATAATCTATTAAAAAATCACCCCGTAGTAAAAATTCAATACTCACTGAATGTTTGTAAGACACTAAATTTATTTTTAAAATTGAACTGCTTATATAGTAACTTAAAATCTATCCTTATCACTAAATGCATGATATTGGTTTATCTCTCAAATTGAAGATACAAAATATATAATCATTAAATAAACAATGGCTAGACAAGGAAATATTCTATCCTAAATAAACAAGTAATTGTTATCTTCTTGTGCGTTGGTGGTATTTTGCTTACATGAATGATAAGCAACTTAAACAACCACCACTGCTAATGTGCACGGATTTCTTATCCTAAATACATTAAAAACCAATTTTATCGTGCCTAAATATAAAGTAGCTAAATAGTAAAGGCCGCAGAGTTTTCCTTAAGATAAGAATGTTGAGAAAATTTATTTAAATTTGAACATAATCTCTATATTTTTCTGCTGTTTTTTTAACTCTTCTATTCGTCAATCTGATACTTGAAGTTCGTTGTTGTAATGAATTTCTAACATTTCACCTAAATCTTCTTGCAAGTCTTCAATCAGCCTTATTAACCTGGTTTCTAGTTTACTGATCTTTTTAACTTTTTTTGTAGTGTCAACTATAGTTATGTCATTGTCTTCTGATAATTTATCCGCTTTACTTTCTTCTTCGTTAACTTTTCCCGTCGTATCTAAAGTCGTTTCAGTGTATTATTGGTTTCTAACATCTTCCTATAATACTTTCTGATTGTATTGAACAAACATTCTTTAAAGTACTCATCTTATTAACTTTTACCCCGAAGTAAAACTTAATGTTTCGAATGTTTGTAAGACACTAAAATTTATTTCCAAAATTGAATTCCTTATATAGTAACTTAATATCTAATAAATACATGAGATAGGCTTATCGCCAATAGAGATACTGTACATTTAACAAATTAAAGTACACACACTTTCAGTAATTTTAAACTACTAACTTTATTTTATTTCTAGTACATGTATTTATACAATTATTTTATCACTAAACTAAGTGTTCAAATTGTTATCGCTACGTTGTGGACTGTATATTAGCTAGTGGACTGTATACTTAGGCGCATGTGTGTCTAAGATAAAAAAGGTTACAATCTTTGTTATTGATACACATGCGAATTGTAAAAGTAAAATGACAGAACTTCGGTTTTGACATACTTTATTCGAAATTCATCTTAAGACTTACTTATCTCTAATATTTTTCCCTTTATATATAGGGAGGATTCGAATTATTGAATCCTGATAAGACGCTTCGTTGTTTGGTTAGGCCAAACAACGATAATAAAATATTTAGAACAATAGTGAAAATCTTTAATTGTTTGGTTAGGCCAGACAATGAAAATACAAATGTTTAGAATAATATAATGTAGATCTGTTCGTTGTTTAGATCTTCAGGAATCGTTGTTCAGAATCTTACTGGAATTGCAAGAAAATGCAATTTCAGCTTTAGTTATTTTGATATTTATTCGCTATAATCGAAAAATGCTTGTGGCGAAAAATGGGTGTCGGGTTTCGTCTGTGACGTAACTTGCGCGTTATCATTTTACATTTGTGCACAGCTTGTGCTATAATCATAAAACATTGAAAAACAATAAAATTTTATCTTTAAAGCATTTAAGTAAACAATAGAAATTTTCTGGAATATTCAAATAATTAATACAGTCCTTTACAAATAGTATTTAGCGGATAACATTTTTGCTTACATATACAGAGTAAAAACTTATCTTCTAAAATAATAATAAATCTTAAAAATAAACTATAAAATGTGTTCATGTTTGAACATTCTGCCAGCGGCCTAATTCTACATTCCAATCTCGTTTGATTATTTAGCGTTCATTGGTCTGGTCATATTAGAGATTCTCCTTGTTAAAAATGTCCAATCGAGCAATTGCGCGTTCCGTATGCTTCCTTTTTACAAAATATATCACTATACCTATTATCAAAATTGTTACTAAGGAAAGAGATGTATGACTTGCTATTTGATGATATTTAATTTCACGTAATTTAATATTCTCTTCTTTTATGACTTTGATTTGACTCTGAAGCTCTTGCAGTTCATTTGTGTGATTGGATATTAATGAATTTAATGGTGGAATACGAATTCTAGTAGTGTTCCCTATCTTCGCTGTCAATGTGGCTGGTGTTTCCTTTTTCGAATTAGAGTTTATATTAAATGGTGATTTTATTGTAACACCTTCAATTCTTATTGTACATCCTGGTTGCAATGATATTCTTCCCTGTTGTGGAAGTTCTAAAATAAATTGCCGATTTTGATTACACTGGATATGTGCTGATGTTGGTTTAAATGTTTTAAATAACCAATTATTTGCATTATTTAGTTTTACCCAATATAGAGATGATTCCGCTTCAATGTATGTACATTTATAAGCGTTTAAAGACTTCAATGGTGAAATCTCACACGACGAGTCATTCGCATCTAGCCATGGCCAATTACCTTCACAAACATACTCCGCTTCTGTGACGTGTTTGCATAAGTTGAGCTGTGTTTCCGTCATCAAATGGTATGAGTCCATTTCGAAATTATATATAAGAAACTGCCTTTGTATCATTGGACTCAAAATTATCCCATGCTTTTCCATAGGCATCGGAATTACTTTGTATAGTTTTGATTCTTGTGTGTCAAATAATGGTATTTCTGCCTTTATGATTAGTTTCTTATCCATTATTGTTCCTATTGCCGATAAAAGCTTATAAATAACTTGCAACTGATTATCGCTATTTCCTGGCAGCGTTAATTTATTTAGAAGATGTTCTTTGATGCTCCTAACTTCTTCATACAGTTGAGTAGGAGTTATCAACGAAGGATTCAATTTCCTATGATTTATGTCAATTAAAAGCTCTATTATTTCTGTTTGAACATTTCTGTTTTCTTCAATTATTCCCTGCAGCTCTTTTGTTACCATGAAAAACTTAATTGACTCCCGATATACCAAATATGATTCCTGCATTGCCGACGACAAGATGTTGAGCCTATCTTGCATTTGTTTAAAATTATTATTTATCTCCGTGGTGGTTCTTTTTAACAAATTCACCGTAGAATCTACTACTGAAGTTTGCTTATTTATCTGATTCTTGATATCATGCTGATTTTCTAGTAATCTTATCATGTCTTCTTCGAACATTTTTCTATCTTCTGCATCCATTGTGCCAAACAATATGTGCTGCAGTGACCCGATGAACTCAAATGGCGCTCTTCTCGTTCTTTGATTTTTATATTGAAGCAAATATTTATTTGTGTCCTGCATCTGCTTTATTTGCTGTCTCATGTCTTCTATAATTGCCACACAATGGTTTTCAAATGTTTGCAGTTTAGAACAAATTTTCTCCATTTCCAATATAGTTGTACGTCCTTTATCAATTATTTCGAAAAAGGGCTCCAAATCAAAACATATTAACAGCTTCCATGATGATGATACCACGTTCATAGACCCAATTTCGTCCAAATAAACCACCGTGTCTTTGTCTATCTCATTCACTTTTCCTCCTTTAATTGCTTCTGACGCTACTCTAGATGGAATTAAAATCATTAGCAATAAAAGTAACATTAAATTAACAGATTTTTCTTTTTTCAAATCATTTCGTTTAATAACATTTATCTTCTTATTCTCAGCAACATGTATTTGTTCGTGTACGCCTTCCAATACACATAATTTCTGAATCGGACGTTTTATTGTGCCATTCTGAGTTTTTACCGATACTACTCTCACCAGATTATCTTTTCCAGGATGAACCTCAATTATCTTTCCAAGAGGCCATCTTCCTGGATATGTTTCCTCTTTCTTCATTATTACCACTTGGCCTTCCTTAACATTCGCTTGAACCTTTTTCCATTTGTACCTCTGCTGAAGATTTGTTAAATATTCTTCCTTCCATCGTTTCCAAAAATGTTTCTTCATTGCTTGAATTATCTTCCAACGATTTAATGAAGATATGTTTATATCATCTACTGCTTCTGGATAGTCAATGATAGCATGCCCAATTAAAAAATGACCTGGAGTTAATATATCATTGTCGTCTACATTTGCACAAAGCGGTCGTGAATTAAGTATGCCCTCAATTTGGGTTAGAAGTGTGCTTAACTCCTCATAAGTAAGTTTATTTTCGCCAACAACTCTTTTCAAGTGGTGTTTTATTGACTTCACGGCCGACTCCCATAAACCTCCAAAATGAGGACCTGCCGGTGGAATGAAATGCCATTTTATACCTTCTGCTTCCAATGCACAAACTGCACTCACATTGCTTTTAATAGCCTGTTGTAAATCCTTATCTAATTTTTTGGATGCTCCAACGAAGTTGGTACCGTTGTCTGAGTATATATGTGAACATTTGCCTCTGCGTGCAAACAATCGCTTTAGCGCCGCCAGAAATGAGTCTGATGTCATGTCACTTACCAACTCTAAGTGCAAAGCTTTAGTTGCCATACATACAAATACCGCTACGTACAATTTAAAAGTTTTTTGGCCTCGGCCTTTAGAACATTTTATTAGCAACGGTCCAGCGTAATTTACTCCACAATGAGCGAACGGAGCAGACACATTGACCCTATATTCTGGTAAATCACCCATAAGCTGCTTCTGCTTTAATGCTTTATAACGGGTGCACCTTACACATTCACGTATACACTTCTTAATCAAGTTTTTAAGTCCAAATATCCAATATCTTCTTTTTATAACATTTTCCATCAATCGATGTCCACCATGTAATGTTTCTCGGTGTGCTTCATTTATTATCAAATTCGCCAAATGACCTTTTGCTATAATTATTGGATGCTTTTTATCAAAACCAATTTTTGCATTGATTAATCGACCTCCAACTCTCAAAACTTGGTTTTTGTCTAAAAACGGATTCAAATTTGCCATTTTGCTTCGATGATCTATTTCACAGCTATTTTTCAATCTGCTTATATCCGTAAAAAATTGTGTTGTCTGATGACTTCTAAAAATAGCTGCATCTGCTCTTCTAAACTCCTCTACAGTTAGATATTCTGGAGACTTAGCCTTCCTCAGTCTGTCTATGAAACGAAAAATATATACTACCACTCTACTTAATTTTCTAAAAGATGAATATTTCTCGATGAGCTGATTAAATAAGTCTTCCTCTCTTAATTTACTGATATTTATTATTTTAGCTCCCATTTGTTCTTTTGGCCATGTCCTTCTATCATCGTTTAACCAGTTTGGACCTCTCCACCATAACGATTGGTTCTCTAACTTTTCCGGCTGAATTCCTCTGGATGCTAGGTCTGCTGGATTTTCCTTTGATCGCACATAAAACCAATTGGCGCTTGGAATTAACGATCTTATTTCATTTACTCTTGACCTAATAAATTTATTTTTGCTTGAATTGCTTTTTATCCAGCATAATGTAATCGTCGAATCACTCCATGCATACATTTTTATTTTTCTGTTAATTATGTTATGAATTTTATTTAATAATTTTGCCAATAGATGCGCTGCACACAGCTCAAGCTTCGGCAATGTTTTTCTATTTTTTATAGGACTTACCTTACTTTTTGCTGCTATCTATATCAATGACCTCATTGTCTTTTGATTTTTCCACCGTTTCTATTATATCCATGCTGTTAGAGCACCATTTTCTCAAATGAAATCCATACTTCTCCAAATGTGCCGATATCCTTAGCCGAATTCTTTTGCACTCTTGTATCACCGCCAGTTAGAAGATCGTCCATATAAAAATCGTCTTTAATTATTTTCGATATCTGATTATCCTGACATTCATTTGCTATTTCAAATAAAGTTCTTATAGCTAAAAATGAAGCAGGGGCAATACCGTAAGTTACAGTTGCTAACTTGTATTCTTCAATTGGCTGATTAATCTCGCTTCTCCACAAAATATGTTGGTATTTCTGATTATTTTTACTCACCCATATTTGTCTATATATTTTTTCTATGTCAGCAACTATGGCAAATTTTTTCAGTCGAAACTTCAACAATATATCAAAGATATCCCTTTGCAACCTTGGGCCAACATATAATACATCATTTAAACTATTTTTATTCGTGGTCTTTGCCGAAGCATCAAAAACTACTCTCACCTTAGTAGTGATACTATTCGCTCTTACTACTGCTTGGTGAGGTAGATAATATTTTCCCTGTCTTTTTGAACTTACTTTTTTCATATGTCCATCAGC
This sequence comes from Teleopsis dalmanni, assembly GCF_002237135.1. Classification (NCBI taxonomy): domain Eukaryota; kingdom Metazoa; phylum Arthropoda; class Insecta; order Diptera; family Diopsidae; genus Teleopsis; species Teleopsis dalmanni. The sequence continues at coordinate 68,982,351 of NC_051848.1, read as the reverse complement.
TAGATACTCTTTCATGAATTCGACATATTCTCTCTTTAATGATGGGTTTGCCTGTAATCTTCTTTCCAAATTTATGAATCGTGCCATCGCCATTTTGTATGAGTCGCCAAGTTGGTGTTCTTCTTTGAAAGGTAACTCAACTACAAATCGTCCATCTTCATTTTTGGTAGTTGTCGGAGCATAATTTTTCATACAATATCCGTCTTCCGATGAATCTTCATCCTCTGGAATTTCTTCTATTTCCCAAAACTTTTCTATGTTGACGACGTTGGAAGAGATGAATCCTTTAATGCTTCTTTTTGCTTGTAAAATACCTGATAATATCCAGCCGAACTTTGTTGATTGCGCCAATATTTTATCTTTTTTAAGTAGACCGCCTTCAAGAATTTCTCCGTAAAGATCGCTTCCTATGATTATGTCAATTCTATCGGATTTATTAAAATTTGGGTCCGCCAAGGTCATATTTTCCCACTTATCTATATTATAGCTAAAGGTTTTATCCGGTTGACAAGATACCAATGATGGTAAAATTAATGCTTCTGCATTTATTTTATATTTACTGGTGAATCGTGGGTGAATTTGAAGATTTATTTTTGCCTTTGCAACGCCAACCGGTGTTCCTCCAAGCCCTTGCACCTCCATTTTTACTTTTTTCCTTGGTAAATTTAATATTTGTGCCGCTTCTTCTGATACAGCTGTAGTTTGCGACCCTTGGTCAATTAGTGCCCTTAACATAATCATCTCACCTTGAACACTTTTTACGCGCACTTGCGCCGTTGCAAGTAACACATTTTCTGCTGTGCCCGTATTCATTGTTAATGTTGATGTGTTATTATTTTGCCCTGAATTAATGTGCAAAAGAGTATTATGCCACTTCCCACAATCTTGACATTTTGTCTTACTATTGCATCTTTTTGTAGTTTTATGCGATAAACAGACGCGACAAATTTTAGCGTCTTTTACCCATGTATTTTTGTCCTTGACTTGTAGCTTTAGAAACTCATAACACTTTATTGCCATATGTTCTTTTTTGTTGCAGTAAAAGCACTGGTAATCATTTGCTACTATAGTTGTCGCTGTTGTTTTTTGAAAAGACTTTACATTATTAGTTTGTTTCTTAGATTTAATCGCCTCTGCTGCTTGGTATTGCTGCTCCAGAAACTGTAATACATCGTCCATTTTTTGAATCTCCTTTGTCCTTTTTATATTTTGCTCAAATAGCCGTAATCCTTCCTTATCCAACTTCCTGATTATAATCCTTGCTATTATTGGATCTGCTTCATTCGTTTTTATACCCATTGCCTTCAGCCCCTGGATACATTCTATCGATGTGTCAAGCAACTTTTTCAAACTTGACGCTGAATCATTATATACAGATGGTTGATCGAGCAATTTATCGACCAATATTGTAAACAACATTCTTTCATTTTCGTACCTTTGCGACAAAATCTCCCAAGCTACAGCATAATTCAATTCCGACACCGGTAGATGTTGTATCAGCTTGCTTGCTTCTCCTTTTACTAATGTTTTGAGTCGATACATTTTCTCAACATTCGAAATTTTTCCATCCTCATGGATAAGCCTTTTATATAGATCATGAAAAGACGACCATTCTTCAATATTACCGTTGAAATTTGGGATTCTAATGCAGTCAAGCTTAACGTTGTTCCCCTCACGTAATTTTTCCATTTTATTGGCTAATTCATCTAACGCCTTATCGTATTGGTCTTCAATCTCATCATAATCATTCATAATGTCTACTTCATTTCAATAACCAGCTTCTTATAGATACTTCTAATGTCTTCGAACTTTCTTTTCCAGATTCCATTAAGTTGTTCCAATCGCGTGACAGTATCATAATGGTCAAGATTTTCTCATACTCATAAACTCATATCTCATGCCCAATATGAGTAGAAACTCGTCATATGCCCAATATATCATGTAGAATGTGGTGAACGGATCCATTTGAGATGTTTAAGTCACAAACAATCTCCCTTTTAGTCATACGACGATCTTCCAGCACCATTTTCTTGATTTTTGCCACGTTTTGTTCAGTATTTGATGTTGATGGACGTTCAGAACGAGGCAAATCTTCGATCACTTTACGGCCCTCTTTGAATGATTTATACCACTCGTATACCTGTGTTCGAGAAGAAGAGTAGAAGAGTCCCCGTAAGCTTTCTGCACTATTTTCAATGCTTCAACACATGAAATTTTGTTCAAAAGACAAAATTTCAAACAAACTCGTTGTTCAACAAGAATTTTCCATAGTAAAAATCGCTAAATGCACTTGGGTTAGTCTCACATTAATAGCTGCCGTGAACAAACAAATTGACAGATGGCGCTCAAATTTTTAACATATGTCAAGAAAGGGCGTGCCAACATAACAAACTATTAAGTCTATTACTTAAGGAGTTGTTAACAAAATGCGGATATTTTTTGAGCAGAAGGTCTTGAAAAATCCTTTTTAAAAATAATTTAAATAACTAAACATGTTCTAATTAGAACAACTTGTATTACTTCAGTGTCTTGATTTCTAATTAATTTACATGTTTTCTTGATAATACAATGTTTTAATAGTTTAAATACTAAATATTCGTTAACTTCTAAAATGGCTGTTCTTAGATATCTTATTTTGTCAATATTTATGTCGTAATCGTCAATTTCTTGTTTCGTTAGAATATTTGCGTCGGTTAGTCCATTCTGAGTGTTTGGAGTTTATGTAAGTATCAATGTGAATAATTTCATTAATATCGTTAGGAGTTGGGGTAATTCTAAACTTATTGTTTATAGGATTCCTATCATATTTTCCAGCTGTACAAGTATCGCAATTATTTATTACTATGTTAATTAACTCTTTTAATTTGGGAAAATAAATTTTACATTTAAGTGATTCGTAATTTGCTAATATACCAGTATGACCTGATTCTCTTTTGTGAAATAATGATATTTGTTTTAAGGCTTCTTCTTCAGTTTTTAAGTCTGTGGCAAAAAAATTACACCTAATAAACTTTATTTTATTATTTGTTGAAAATGCTTCTAAAAGTTTTTGTTTTAGTTTGTTAAAAACTGGATCTGATAATTTAGAATATATGGCAATTTTTCCTGTAGAAAAATGTCTTCTAACAATATTAACAACATTTTGTTGTATATCATTTTTATCAATATATATACGTTTATTACTAAATATTCGTTCGAATTCCTTGTCTTTTTGTTCAACAAGTATAAGTTGATTTTTGAATCTATTTACTACAGTTTCTAAAATTGGTATATCATTCGAGTGAATAGCATTAGTTTGTTCGTTATTAGAAATTTTGTTAGATAAATGGGTAGATGATTCGATATTTTCAGATAAATTTATTTCATGCTTATCGAAATGAATTCTACTTAAAAAGTCTGCTATTTTATTATCTTTACCTTTTATATATTCTATTCTCGCATCATATTCGCCTAATTGTACTAACCATCTTTGGAGTCTGGGATTTATATCCTTGCCGGTGTATTTTGCTTGTAACCATTTAAGTGGTTGGTGATCAGTGTGTAAATCGAATTCCTTGCCATATAAGTATGGTCGAAAATATTTACATCCCCACACAATTGCTAATAATTCCTTCTCAATTGTACTGTAACGCTTTTCATGGTCGTTAAGAGTACGAGAAGCAAATGAAACTGGATGGCCATCTTGTGTTAAAACCGCTCCTAAGGCAAAATCACTTGCATCCGTTATAAGTTTAAACTTGTTTTTAAAATTCGGATAACGTAATATTGGTGGGCTTGTGATGAGAGCTTTTAACTTTTCAAATGCTGATATATAATTAGGATCATGAATGTTAACTTTAACGTTTTGTTTTAGGTATTTAATCATTGGTTGAGCAACTTTTGCATAATCTCGGATATACTTTCGGTAGTAACCTGTCATTCCGAGAAAACTCTTAATTTGTTTTTGGGTTCGAGGAAGAGTTAAATTTTGTATACTTTCAATTTTTTTTGGATTAGGTTTTACTCCTTTTTCAGTCAAAATATGACCTAAAAATTCTGTTTCTTTCTTTAAAAAATTACATTTATCTACTTGAATTTTCAAACAGGCTTTTTGTAATGTTAGAAAGATTTTATTTAGACTTATAATATGTTCTTGCAAAGAAGTACTAAAAATAAGAATATCGTCAAGATATACTACACAAATTTTGTTAATATATTGGCTTAGGATTGAATTCATCAACCTTTGAAATGTTGATGGTGCATTTTTAAGTCCGAATGGCATTCTCAAAAATTCAAAATGTCCA
>NC_051848.1:68909590-68977968 GCF_002237135.1 Teleopsis dalmanni | reverse complement strand
ATAACGTAATATTGGTGGGCTTGTGATGAGAGCTTTTAACTTTTCAAATGCTGATATATAATTAGGATCATGAATGTTAACTTTAACGTTTTGTTTTAGGTATTTAATCATTGGTTGAGCAACTTTTGCATAATCTCGGATATACTTTCGGTAGTAACCTGTCATTCCGAGAAAACTCTTAATTTGTTTTTGGGTTCGAGGAAGAGTTAAATTTTGTATACTTTCAATTTTTTTTGGATTAGGTTTTACTCCTTTTTCAGTCAAAATATGACCTAAAAATTCTGTTTCTTTCTTTAAAAAATTACATTTATCTACTTGAATTTTCAAACAGGCTTTTTGTAATGTTAGAAAGATTTTATTTAGACTTATAATATGTTCTTGCAAAGAAGTACTAAAAATAAGAATATCGTCAAGATATACTACACAAATTTTGTTAATATATTGGCTTAGGATTGAATTCATCAACCTTTGAAATGTTGATGGTGCATTTTTAAGTCCGAATGGCATTCTCAAAAATTCAAAATGTCCAAATGGGGTAGAAAAAGCTGTCTTTTTCCGATCTTCGAGTTTCACCAAAATTTGGTGAAATCCTTTAGCCAAATCGATTGTTGAGAAATATTGAGCTCTACCTAATTTATCTAAAATTGCATCAATATTAGGGATAGGAAACTTATCGCTTATAGTAGATTCATTTAGCTTTCTATAATCAATTACTATTCTCCATTTTTTATGGGATGAATTATCTTCCTTTTTAGGTACAATCCATAAAGGACTATTATATGGAGAGTTACTTTGAGTTATTATTCCTGTTTTGAGCATATCAGAAATTTGTTGTTGAATCTCTTGTTCGTGTACATTTGGGTATCTATAAGCTTTGGAATATATAGGTCTGTCATTATTTGTTATTATCTCATGTTGAATTTCATGAGTAAATGTTAAATTATCGCCTTCTTTAAAAAATAATGAATCGTATTGTTTCAATAAATTACGTATTTTAGGCTTTTCTTCGGAATTCAGGTGGTCTAAATTTATATTGTTGATGCAATAATTATTAAGGTATTCTAGTTGATAAATATTTTTAAAATCAGAAGGATTATTAAACATAATAATATGTCCATTTATACATATATTATTATGCTCATAGTTTATTTTAGCTCCACAAGATTTCAAGATATTATCTCCTATTATAGCATCATAATTTTGGTTTTTAAGATCTACTATATTCCATGAAATTGTGCCTTTAATATTAAACTCATTAGGTATTGCAGTTATTGCTTGTTTAGAAATTTTAGTTATACCATTTAATGTTGAAAAGAATTTAGGTTCTTTTAGAATGATTTCTGGAAAATTACTTGCAAGTTCAACACTCATAATGCTAGTAGTTGATCCAGAATCGATAAGACAATTAACAGTATGACCCATAAAATTTAATTTTATTGTTCTTAGTTTACCTTCTGAGCCTCTGATAGACAATTCATGAATATTGTTTATATTCATTGGCTCTACAAATTTTTGCTTTCGAGGTTTTTGGTAATTTGCTTGGTGCTGATTATTTTGTTCACCATTCAGTCTATTATTTTGGTTAAAATGAGGTTTATACTGAGCTAAATTTTGCTTATATTGACCTACGTTTTTATTGAAGTCAGAATGGTTTTGTCCGTTATAACGGTACTCATATTGCTGAAAACGATTTTCTTGAAAATTATTCTTATAATTTGGGTTTTGTTTGTATTGACCCGAATTACAGTTATAGGAGTTATTTTGATTTGGATAACTAGGTTTGAAATTTTTATTTGTATATGTCGAGTTAAAAGGCATTGTATGTTTACGTCTGTACGTAACATGAATAACGTCGCTTTCGTCTAGTAATCCTAATTGGTCAAACTTGTTTATTACTTCTATTAAACTACTTTTGTTGTCAATTAAAGATCTATAACTACCGCAGAGTTAGCAATTAAATTTTTTTCGTTATTTACTGGACTGAAGTTTTCAGGTTTTTCTTTATCATATTGATATATTTGGTATAATTCAGAATTAATTTTTTCGATTTTATTAAATAGTTCTCTTAAATTATTTACCTTTAGATTTTTGCTCTCGTCCATTACCGTCATGTAGTTTTTCCTGGGCAGGAAATGAGTTGTTAATTTGATTTTAATCGCTTCCCACGTTGGCTTATATCCCATAAGTTGAACACATCTCTTTGCATCTCCTTGCAATTTCTCTGTGGTTACAATCATCAGTCCGAATTGTTGAAGTTCAGGATTATCCGAACATAGTAACATTGTATTTTCCACGCTTTCTAAAAATTCTTGAAGCTGATAATCATTTTTTCCATAGAAAGTTTTAATTGTTTGGAACCGCTTAATTATTTGATCCGCAGTCAATTGGAATGGAAAAATTGCTGGGTTTGATAAATTTGTTTTTTGCACGCTTTGTACCTGTACTTGTTTAATGTGCTGATCTTTTTGATAGATGATTGATGTTAGTTGTTCATTTTTTGTTTTGTACTCCTCCATTTGTCTTTCGTATTGTTGTTGCTGCTGTTGTTGGTGTTGCTGCTGCTGTTGTTGGATCTGCTGTTGCATTTGTTTCATCTGATTATCTTGATCCTTGATAATCGTTGTTAGCTGCTCGAGTTTAGCTATTAAGTCCTTTTGTGTTTCCATTTTTTTTTTTTTTTGAAAATTTTAGTAAGATTACACTTGTTAACACTTTTATATTCTGTACCACTTTTAGTTTATTTTTTTATTTGTGTAAAGTTTGTGTTAATTTTAGTTTATTGTAATACAAAGTAATAATTATTATCAAAAGTAAAACTGTTAATATTTATTGCACAAAGAATTCAACATTTTTTTTTTTTTATTATTTGTTCAAAAATTTTTTTATTTTATTTAGTTAAAAATTAGATTTTAAAAGTTCATAAAGAGTCACGATCTTCGGATTAGACTCGGTTACCGACTGCGCCAATTATGTTTTAAATATTAATAATAGAAAAACACTTTATTTTTTTTCTGTAAAATCATCGAAGTTTATTCGAATGATTGAATCTTAAGACTAACTTTTATTTACGACAGTGTTCTGTATTTAAACAAAATTATCTTGAGACTAATTTTATTCTCAAGTTTGAAATGTGTTACTTATTTTAATAAACTGTATTAATTTTAATTACATTTACTATTGTTTGAAAAAAGGTTAAAGAAAAGAACGGAAGTCCCAACACTAGGGATTTTCCTCCTATTGTTTTTATAAATATGTTTTATTATTATAATTGGGTACTGAAAAATGTTACAATGTTTAGTTGCTTTCAATTTCCTGTTTAATAGATAATATAAAATGTTTTGTTACAATGTTTAGGTATTTTTTATTTCCTGTTTAAAACAATACATAAATTAAAATGTTTATTAGTATAGAATATTTGCACGATATAATATTCTATTAAAATATAATGTGTTGCTCGAGATTGTTTGTTTAAGAACAAACGATCTATACTTCTGATGTTTTGTGTTTGCTGTTTATATCGTTCACTAGCGATATAACTGGCGCGCAGTATTATTGTTCAAACTAATCTTGAACATCTACACTCATTTTTGATAGTCTTGTTCTGTTTGAATTATTAAACCTGTTATCACTATTATAATAAGCGTTTCGAGTATTATGGAAGTTTCTGGAGTTATTAGAAAACGCGCGAATTATATTTAATTAAAACGCACAAAACTTAAGTTTAATGCTTACTTTATTAAATGAATCTTAAGACTAACTTATAACTAACAACTTTGCTTATATTTATAGTGAGGATTCGAAGTATCGAATCCTGATAAGACAATTCGTTGTTTGGTTAGGCCGAACAACGATAATAATATTTTTAGTTACAATGTTTAGAGATTTAGAGATTGTAAAGTATAATACGGTATGTAATTATAATAGAATACAATGAGAACATTTCATTGTTTGATTAGGCTGAACATTTCATTGTTTGAATATTTTTAGTTACAATGTTTATTTAAAGATAATAGAATATAATAAAATATAATGTAGATCTTTCGTTGTTTGATTAGGTCGAACAACGATAATAAAATGTTTATATTTATAGTGAGGATTCGAAGTATCGAATCCTGATAAGACAATTCGTTGTTTGGTTAGGACGATAATAGTATTTTTAGTTACAATGTTTATTTAGAGATTGTATGTTAAAGTATAATACGGTATGTAATTATAATAGAATACAATGAGAACATTTCATTGTTTGATTAGGCTGAACAGCGATAACAATATTTTTAGTTACAATGTTTAGTTAAAGATAATAGAATATAATAAAGTATAATGTAGATCTTTCATTGTTTGATTAGGTCGAACAATGATAATAAAATGTTTAATATAGGGATAAGATAAGAGAATGTAACTCGCGTGTTAATATTTCTAGTATTACATTAGGAATCTACACTTTTGTAATATGAGTTTTCGTCTCTGTAATTTTTTTAGGTGTTAAATAATTAATTGTAGTATTCTGATTGTAACTATTTTTTATTTGTTGTTCATTATCATTTGAATAGTTATATTTTTTTGTTGGTTTTTTTTTGTTTTCTATGATTATATTCAATACATCTTGAATCATTAAGCAATTTCTATTTTGCATATCTTCTATAAATTGTATTTATGGTTTCATATTCCTGAATATGAACTCTAACATGTCCACTTATTGTTTCTACTAGAATTTGAATTAGATCCCTATCTATATTTTCTTGTCCATACAACTAAGGTTTATTCTCATCAAATTCATACATATCGTTTAGATTATATTTTACATTATTTATTTCATTAAATAATTCTTGTAAGTTACTAACTGTTATATCCTTTGCTTGATTAAATAAATCTCCATAGGTTTTGTTCGGCCTAAAATGTTGTTTCAGTGTAGTGATAATATCTTGTCACGATGGATTAGGTCTAAGGATTCTAATGGCTCTTGCAGCTTCTCCTATTAACTTTTCATTTATTACTATTTGCATGGCATATTGATATACTCCTGGATTTCCAACGCATAAAGTAATGCTACTGTCTACTGATTTTATAAATGATATAAGACTGTAGTTTTTATTATCCGAAAATGGTCGAAGATGCCTTAATTGGTCAAGTATCTCATGTGTCTGTAATATTGGTTCCACTACAGATCGATTTTTTGATTGAAGTACTTGCTTTTGTTGCGAAAGTTGCAGCTGTGCTTTTCTTCAAGTTGGAGGTTCAATTATTCCAGATCTGCTTGTTCCATTTTGCGATTTTTGTCGAATAATTGAATTCGATTTATACTGATCATTTATTGTTTAAAAGTTTGTAATTAATATATTGTATATTTTAACTTTTTTGTGCACTATATGAATTTGCAATAATTGTTAGTTTTTTATTTTATATATTTTTATTTTACTTTGTTTTAAAATAAATGTTCTTTTGTCTTCGCGGCTTACACGTAAAAATTTGATTAATTCTTTAGAACTAAGTCTGTCGACTGCGTCAATTAAATAAATTAAAATTTAAATTACAAACGTTTTTCTCTATTTTCTCTAGAATTTTTAGTACTTCCATCGGATTTATAATATGGATTACTGTATTTACTGTTTGATTAATTATTTCTATCTCTCGTAATTTTATCTCTAAATATCCTGCCGACTGCGCCAATTATGTTTTTATGTATTATTAGAAAACAATTTCTTTTTATAATCATTGGACTTAATTACACTAGATGAATCTTAAGACTAACTTATATCTAACAATTTTACTTATATATATAGGAAGGAATCGAAGTATCGAATCCTGATAAAAGAATTCGTTGTTTGTTTAGGACACACAACGATAATAAAATATGATTACATGTTATCGGTCCCTGTTTGATTAGTTCAGGATCGATTATAATATGACATGTTTATAACAATATGTATTTTTTCATATTGTTTAGTTTAGGTCAAGACCGATAATATAACATATTTAAGAGTTAAAATGTATAATCTCGGACTGTTTATTTAGTTACAATATTTACAGAATATGATATTCTACATATAAAAATACTATGTGTGTGTTACTGAAGATTGTTTGGGAATAAACGTTCATTCATGAAGAAAAGTAATTGTGAAATAAAAATAATAAAAACTTAGTACGACCAGGTTGGTTAAATTCTGAGAAAATGGGAAGAATTGTGTACGGTTTTAACTTGTATTTGCTAAGAACGTTTATTATTGTTACAGAATTGTTTATTATTTGGTATGTGTTCAGGATTTATAAATGACATTGATGCACCTGTGTCTAAAAGGAATTTTAATAGTCAAAAGTTGAACTTATGCTTATGAATGAAAAATGAATGGTAAATCTTTTGGGTTATGATCAACTTCATGAGTTAAAATAGTGTTGCAGAGGGAAGATTGGACTTCAATCACTTGACTGTAAAAAATTTAAACTGTTTTATTGTAATGTTTTATAAAATGGAGATCTTCTATTAGCGACGTTTACTTGCGCTTATCCGAGTAATAAATTATAAGATTGTTTTTTTTTATTTCGGCCCAATTAAAAGATGTGCCATACATATTTAGGTCTTCATTTGCTTGACCCTTAATTTTGTTGCGCATAGCGTTGAGTACAATCCGTCGATAAGGTGATCTATCGATAGCCCCTTAAAATAAAACATGTTCATTATGGAGCAATTGATATTCTTCAGAATCTACTATGTGAATTAAATTGTAATAATTTTCTGTCGTCATTGGGTGTCCCAAACGTAAAGATTGTTATTATTATTATTTTCTTGGTGTATTTACAATGTATATATTAATATTATTACTATGTATTTATGTATATATTTTGGGTAAGGTCTCTATGTTCTTTTAGTAAGAGCATAGGCCGGAAAGATAATATACGTGAAGATAGTATACTGTAATTGTCCTTTCTAGAAGACTTTCTAGATTTATTGGCAAAACCATCAATTTAAATTAGCTACTTTTAGGTTGACATTATTATTATTTTCTTAAAGAACCGATATAATTAATTTCTTTATAATTGTTTTTATGTGACCTTTATTAATTTCTTCACAAGCCGATATAATTAAACTATTTATTATATAATATTACAACTATTAATTTTTTTTCCAAAATTATTAATTAGCTTTTATAATGTTTCCACTAAAAATGTTAGTTTGTATTTTCGAACAAAATAATTAAGGCTTTTGGTTTCGTTCCTCGGGTGTGGAACAATTGAATGCCTTGAAGAATAAAACATTTAATAATGAAGACGAAAAACCTTCAGATATCTAAAATTTATTATTCGAAACTACTATTTGAATTTTATCAAATAATACACTCTTATATTATAAAAATAGTTATATTATGGAATTCTAATGAAAGAACATGTTTATTTTAATTGTATTTTATTTAAATATTCAGCTTAAAAATAGATCAAAAATAATAATAATAATATAAATATTTTATAGTTGATACTTTGAACTGTACTAAATTCAAATTAAAAATGTAACAAATTACAAAAATGAAAATATAATTATTTTAGGAACAAAAATATTATTATTATGTAAAAGTAATGAAATTTGTTATGACTTTTATTAAACACAAAAACAATGGAAAATCATATGTCCTACAGTAAAAACAATTGCTAAAATGTCCTGAAAACCAGAGTGAAGAACAAAAAGTACGAGAAGACTACAACTTTGTGACTGTAAGAGGTTAGCAGAGTATAAATGGTGGATAAAGTACAAAGCAACTTAATTCCAGGAAATTGTCATAAAAAAGTTCACCCAATTGTCATAAAAGCTTCAGGATGAGATTCTGTCTCCGCAGCTGAAGTTTTGTTAATCTCCTTATGAAAAAGACAATAAAAAAGAGTATAGATAGGCCTATAGATGAGCCCATAACTTGAAAAAATAGTGGAATAAATGAAAAGTACGATCCTAAACCTGATCACTTTGAGATATTGTACAAAAGCAAGCCATCTGATATATATGGTTAGTAAGAACAAAATGTACAGTTACTATGAATGAAATCATCTACTGGATCTACTTTATTTATAAATTCATATTTGCTTGGACTTAAACAATAGGATATGATGATCTTATTCAATAAAAACAAAATAATCAAGTCATACAAAAATATATAAAAGTGTGCCATTAAAACAAATATAATAACAACAATAAGAATATTGAAACAGCTGACTGGAAATATAATGAAAATAATCATACTTGACTTGCTGGATTAAGAAGAGGCTCACTACAGGATTAAACAACCGCATAACGTTCAAATAAATTACAATTGGAAATATAAGTCGGATGTTCTTTAGAATGAAAATATTTAAAATGTTGAAAAATATGCTGAAATCACTTTATGGAATAATAATAACGGTAATCGCTTAATATCATAATACAATTCGACAAATGTCCGCCACAGCTGATTTAAATGTAACGTAGTCTACAAACACAATCTTAGAATCTGTATACTATAGCTTTATTAATGTTAAGTTACCAGTGATCCAACGTCTCCAGCTTATCTAAATTAACTACTGTCTTCACTTATCTTCATAGTCTATAATCCAGTAGAGTGAAACTTTACGATCGTATAAACCAATTCAAAGAAACATAACGAAACATTATGCACTCATGGATTGTTTTCTGTAATTATCTGATTGAGTTCTATGCTGCGTGAGAATTGTGCCGTCCTCTTCAAATTAAAGGTGTTACACATTATCCGAAATTCATTTATCATGGATGATAAATGATCATGGATCATTTATCAGAGGCATTTTAAGAGCAATCAAAAATCTATTAAAAAATTGTGAAAAGTATTAAATTTGTAAAAATAATAGTAATAAAAAATAAGTTTGATGTTGAAACAAAATATAATACGAATAAAAAAAATAAAAGAAAATTGCATGAATATTTATATATATATGTTATTAATAAAAATTATATCTAAAATGTCTGTTATGACTTATGTGTTCATATTTTCATAAAACCATTTAATATTGTACTATATGGATATAAAGCCAGTTGAGGCTACTAACTTAATTAATCTATTGCCTTTAATTAATTATATTACACCTCAATTACATTTACACCTAGATTACATTTATTTAAAATTTAAAATAAATTGCCGACATTTGTAAACTTAATACTTATACTTTAATTATTAAAAACGGAAAATTATATATTCAGATTACAACAAATAAAAGTATAAAGATTAAGCCACTGATCCAAATTGGTCCAAACTAATTGTTTAAAATTCATATCACAAAATATAAATTTAATCTCATATTCAAAATAAGTATTGAGTACATTGTAAATAATTTACATATCTTGTGAAATTCAAATAAAATAACGGGCATTGACCTGAAATCATCTTAAAAACAATGTCTTTAATTTTATTAAAAATGTAAATTTTGATTTGATCGGATTAGTTATCGGTTATTCGATTAATTGCAAACCAAGAATAACATTAATGCATTATAAAAGTCTGTTATAATTAAATAATATTAAAACAGATCATTAAAGTCCCTTATTCAAATAGGAGACCATCTATTCTTGCATCTTTTATTAATTCTCTCAAGTAAAATTTCTTGTTGCTTTAATATTAAGGGAGTTTTATAAGTTAAATATAACTCCGCTCCCCGTATGTATTCTTAATACTCTTTCTAACCAACATTCCGGAAATATTTTTCGTCGCCTTGTCTTCTAAGTCTGAAATTATATCATAGTTCTTTAAGAAGAATTATCTGATTTTTAATCAATCTTAAGACATCGTCTAAGATTAGAGTTACATTATAATGGCGATCCTGTATATCAATTAACACATTAAGAAAACGTATAAAAATGACTTAGACTCTGAATATATTGCGATAGTTTTCAGTTATTACCAATTTCTTATTAACTGCTAAGTGTTTATATTGCTACATTTCAGCATTTTAGTAGGCAATGTGCTCTTCGATCACCCCTTAGATAGTATAAGTTTTGTAATTAAACTTTTTTTGTGTCTAAAACATAGTTAGTTATTGCACTTTCTTGTCTTAATGATTGTATAGCTTTTTGCAGTTTTTCATAAATTAAATGAACGCACGATTTTACAGAGATATGCGTATAGGTCATTCTCTTACAAACCAAACGGATTTTCGCAAAAAATGACCTCATCACCTGCGATATGGCTACAATTTTTTTACGTGCTCATTTCATAAAATAAGAAGACCCGTATCTCGGGAAAAAATTATCTAATTTTTTTCCTATGCGGTTTTGACAATTGGCATTGTAGATACATTTTCAAATGGTCATATCTCAGGCTATATAATTATAGAAACTTGAAATTTATTGCGTTTTAAATATAATTGATTAAAATTTTGAGAAATTGTTTAAACAATTAAGATTGTTTATATTTAAGTAATAGCAACCGTTAAATTTAAAAAAAAAAGTTTTTTTCTAAATGGGATACATTTTCGTTTTTATATTTTATATATTTTATAGTTTTTATATTTTATTTTCAGAATGGCTTTATTTTTTAAAATTTTTTGATTTTTTTTCTGAAGCAAAACACATCAAACACATGCGTACTGCATTTCCATTGAATAAATTTTCGAAAAATATACTAATAACATTCTTATATAATATTTTTGATTTGGATTAGTGATAAAATTCTACATAAAGCCCAAAAATTTCAAGATGATATTATCCTTAGAAGTACTTCTAAAACATTAATTTATCCTTCACATCACACCAAACATAAACACACGATTTTTCAGTAAAAAAAAAAAAAAATATGTCATAAACATTTTAAGTTTTTAGTTTTAATTCTGATTGACCAATAAATTATAATTAAAAAATAAATATTTCCAGTGTGGCATTGCTATTAAAAGTAATTAAAAAAAGTTAATTTAACAGGTGTCCAGTATGTCACTCATACGCACCATAACACCATTAAATCAATTTTCCAAGAAAAATGGCACTTTACTTTTTATTTTTGAATTGCATTTATCATCAAATTTTATATAAATATGTATCTAGTTAGAAATTTATTGTTTTCAGTAGCATATTATTAAATAAATTAGTTTCGTGTCATCTCTATTTTTAAATTACGGATTAAATTATATTCTTCCCGATGACTCGTACAATAGCGATGAAGAAGAGAAGTCTTATCAATTTTAAAGATCTTACAGAAAAAATTTAATAGCATAGCAGATAGAACTCTGAAAATAAAAATATTAAGTGTAATGCTTAATTGGTCTTTCGGAAGGTTCACGACTTACTTCACAAACGCTATAAAGTATATGATCACTGTTGCTAAAAAAATTGCTTCAGAAAAAGGTATGTTAGAAGGTTCAAATTTAAAAAGCCAATGATCGCTAGAAAAACATGTAATTAAGGCCTTTTTCAACTTTTACAAATGTGATCAAAACAGCCCAATAGTGCCTGGGAATAAAGACCGCTTATCCATAAAAATGTATGGCAGGGGGACCCAAATGCAAAACCGAATAAATTCAAAGAGCCGCATATCCTTTTCAAACTAAACCATCCAGACCTCAAATGTGGTTTTCCCAAATTTTCATCTTCGCGACCACAGTATTGCATATTTGTGGGACCAAGTGGAACACACTCAAATTGTTTGTGTTCCATACCCGAAAACAAAAAATTAATGATAGATAAAGTCACGTACTACAGATCGGATATATAACTATAAAGATTACCTACACCGCATGATTTTCATACTTTAAGCACAAAATGTTTTTTAAAAACTAGCGGCAAATGTCCTGGTACTTTAAACATCAATCAACAACTTCTGGAGATCTTTGATGACAACCATATTGAAATTGTTATATCAAACAATGGGTTCGTTAAACTAGAACCATATTACAAGCTTTGACGTCTCCAGTTAAAGAATATTTGCAATCCTTAACGGGCAGTTTAGACAAATTGCTGTTGCCTTCCTTTATCGTTAAAAAACATGTAGATTTTCTGAAGAATACAAAAAACAATTCAGCAGAAAGTTAATGGATTCTTTTGTGACATTTCTCCAAATGTTATGCTTTTCTGGTTCAATACTCTGTACAAGGCATTTATTGGTATAATGATCAGGCTGAAAATAAACAACTACGTGTAAAAACTTTTGTCTGCATATTTGACCGTTCACATCATAACACAATTACAGTACATTTATTCCAAAAATAAGCTATCAAGTTAATTAAAAGAATTAGTTCGAATGTAAAATGAATTTGTCCGACGGGTCGGAATCACAATGTAAAAATAAAAAAAAAATGGTTTTAATTCAACTCTACGCAAAGAGGATTTTGGTTTAGAGGTAAAATGACATTTCTTTCCAAGTTTATACGGCCAAGGACCTTCCGACTACTTAGCTGGGACCTTAAAGATGAATGCTGCAAGAGCTAATCTTCAACGAATACTTAATCCAGTCCAAACACCGAACGAGTTATTTAACTAAACTAACGAATGTTTGCCTAATATTGTGACCCATTTCTCAACATTAAAAGACTACGAAGTTTTATTCCCAATTATTAATGGGGAAAATATTTTCTTCTTCAGACATGACAGATTATGTATCAATAATGAATTGAGTATTAATTAAATCAATGTTAAAACCATTTAAAAATATTTTGTTTATAGTTCTTTACAGTTTATTTCCTATAACATTTCTGACCTGTGTAGAGTATTTTTCCAACTGTAGCAACATAACACTTCACCGAAAAAGTTAGGTGTAACTATGCGCTGCAATGATGTAGATAGTTCAACTAGTGTGGAACTAACTAATTTTTTAATTCATCAACATAAAAAAAAGTTCATTTAGCAGTTTAATTATGTTAAAATTCGTAATTAATTTAAAATATTAATATTTTATGTAGAATTTAATATACATTCAATTAGAAATAAAAAGTAAACATTTATGTGTCCTTTTTCTTGGAAAATTGATTTAATGGTATTATGGTGCGTATGAGTGACCTACAGGACACCTGATAAATAAATGTTTTTTACTTACTTCTAAAAGCAATATTACACTGGAAGTATTTATTTTTTAATTAGAATTTATTGGTTAATCAGAATTAAAACTGAAACTTAAAAATTTTTGTAACATATTCCTCTTTTTTTTTCTTACTGAAAAATCGTGTGTATATGCTTGGTGTGATGTGAGGGATAAATTAATTTTTTTGAAGTATTTCTAAGAACAATATTTTCCTAAAATTTTTGGGATTTATGTAGAATTTTACCACTAATCCAAATCAAAAATATTATATAATAATATTTGTAGTATAATTTTTGAAAATTTATTCAATGGAAATATAGTACGATTGTGCTTGATGTGGTTTGCGATAGAAAAAAAAATTTATAAAATTTCAAAAAATAAGTCCATCTTGAAAATTGTTATTTATTCATAACATTTAAAACTGAATCTAAATAAAATATAAAAAATGAAAATTTTGCGTAAGTGTTTTAAGAAAAAAAAATTCTGTTTTGAAATTTAACAGTTAATATTATTACTTAAATATAAACAATCTTAATTGCTTATCATTTTCCTAAAACCTCAATCAATTATCTTTAAAACACAATAAATTTCAAGTTTCTATAATTTATATAGCCTGAGATATGGCCATTTAAAAATGTGTCTACAATGCCTATTCTCAAAATAGGGTCCATATCTCCTAGAAAAAAATAAAAGAAAACATTTTCCTGAGATACGGATCTTATTATTTTATGAAAGAAGACAAATTGGAGATGATAGCTTATTTTTGTAAAAAAATGACCCATACACACAATTTATTTAATAAATGAAATTAAATTTTAATAAAACAATTTTTCAAATGTATATCCCCAGAATTTTGTATTAGATGACTGAAAAACTTTAACAGAGAAGCACTGAACATTGTTCCTTTAAAGTTGCATTTAATCTACAATTAGCAAGTACCGAATATAAATGTGCCAATTTCATTTCATTTTTAAGTACCGAATATAAAAATGCTACACAACAGTACTTTCATGATTATCCTCCAAAATAATATAAATGTGAGCTATCGAGTTGATAGTTGTTGTGTACTTTAATATAAAATATGATTCCAGATGGAAGTTTAGATTGTAGTTCTGATTGCAGTTTCCATTGCAGTTCAATTTCTTCTATTTTACAAGTTATAGGTGTTTTTAAATATTATATATGGAATGGCAGCAAAAAATTTTTTTTTAATAAAAAAAATGTCATAATTATCATAAAAAAGGTTTTTGAGCATTAAAATGTGTATTTGACACAGATTATATTTATTGACACTTTAGTTAAACTTTGAAAGAAAAACGATTGAGCAAGTTCAGTCTGCAATAGATTAAAATTAAAATTTGATCAAAAACTCTATTTCTAGTACATTTCATTTATTATAGCTTTTAGAATTTTAAAATGAGTAACCCTTTATTGTTCTCAATTGAGTTAATTTATACTATATATGAGTAGTGTGCTTATGTCCAGTGTTTGTGAAAATGGTTTGAAAGAAGTATCTCGTTGGATTTGATTTTTGGTTGTGAAAAATTGTCTTACAAGTGTGTTGATGAAGACAGATCAGGATGATTAAAAACTGCAGACAGTGACAAAAATGTTGAGGAAGTATTTCAAAGCGTTTTAAATAATTTTGTAAAGCTGCTGTAAAGTGCTTTAGCGATTTAAATATGAATTTTATTTTCCTTAAATCGTAAATGCATTTACTTCAGCATTTCTATAGCTCTACTAGAATGGTTTTAGCAAAATAATTTGAACCTTTTCCATACATTTGTGTCAGCTGGGGATATCTAGATTTTGCAAAGAGTTAACTTAAACTGTACATTCGATTGTATTATGGTTATTGTTTATTTATATGATGGTAAAAGATTACCTACTTTTAATATATTCGCACAAAAACCAGAACTGCTATGCAAATCCACCAGATAAGTTAAAATCAATAATTATCGGAAATTTTGCCCACTTGTAAAGAAAGAAGTGTTCCGTTTTACAAAATAATGCATTAGATGACTCTTAGGTAGTCATCATAGCTAAAATTCACGAATTTAAATTTGTTTGGATTTGATAGTTATTGATCATTCCGTTAATTTACCAGATTTACTCTTCAGTTGCAGTGAAATTTTTTGGTATTTTGATTGCTAAAGAATATGAAATATTTAATCATACAAAGAACTGGTTTATATCAGTTAAAAGTAGACAATCTTAAAACTTCTAGAGTTGAAGCATATTTGAGAAACCGTATCGTGTTAAGATGGCAACACAAATTTCTAAAAGCGTTAATATATTTTCCGCAAAATTTTTATAAATAAAAAGAAGACAAGATTTATTAGTTGCAATAAAATAAAGTTGCAATTTGCAACTACAATCATAACCAAAATTATTTTTCTCGAATTTATGCTTACTTTAAATACTATTTTTATATGAAAAAATGTATAATTCGATGTATATACAATATATACGGATTTACATGGCTTCAGGAAAAAGTGCAAAAACATAATTTATTTCTTTAATGAAGCTTTAAGTCATTGGCGTATAAATTCTCTAATTACTTTTTACTCATGCTAAAGATATCGACAAGATATTATGCGTATATGAAGTTCTTTATTAGTTATCTACAAAAAAGTGAATGAAGTGTGGTTTAGTATACATAAAATCAAATTAGCAAAGTATCTGGATTAATTACTGTTTTACCTAATTGTCCTTTGAATCAACACTGTCTTGCTTTTTATATTTGGTTATGAGATATGAAAGATTAACGGATAATAAAAGCTTTGACATAATATTTAATATTAAACAAAAATGTTGCTAAGGATCTCTATTAAATATTTACAAGACCCCGTTAAGTATATAATGTTAATTTTTGAAACTCTTCTAAAAAATGTGGTATTGCTTCTTAAGTTCATCATAAAATTTTGCGGAATTATAAGCCAATCAGCAGCATGACTACCCCAAGAATATTTTATTTATTTAAATTTGATTAATAATCTAAAGATTCTATTATTATTCATACAGTAACTACAACTTTCTGGATTATTCCTATTTCAATAAGGTGAACAATAAAGTTTGAGTTTCAAACCTTTGATGGCAGTTAGAAATTTGTTAAGACCGAGGTACTACCTTAGAAGATTGGGTAACTATATCTCTAGCAAAAAATTTCAGTTAATTACAAAGTGTTGTTTCTAACTCATCAATTGAAATTCATTAATTGAAATTATTAACGAAATTGTTAAAAATAAATAAATATTGAATATATATATATATTGCTATTTGACAGTACTTTTTTTTTACAAATCACAGTATATAAATGTTTTAAATAATAGAAGTTAAATTGTTTTTAGTCTTCATTGCATATCTATGGTAGAAGGCTTATTAAGTTACTTTTAATATAAACGAAGAATCCTGTGAGAACCTTATATACTAGACACACAATACCACAGTTTATAAATATTTGAGATTTAAATGATTTGATTGTAATATAAATTTTAGACAGACTCAGTTCTGTACAGTTGTGTTTGTATAGTTCTGCTAAGAGCATGAGTTCAAAATCTTAAACACATTGTTCAATTTATCAGCTTAAAGACTTTCTATACAATTTTAATTTTTACAAATTTTTTTTCAATAAACTTGATAAAATCAACCATATATGTTGAATAATGGTTGAATCTGCAAATCAGTTGAAAAGATTGTGATATTTATAATAGCGCTTCGAATCGGAATTTTTTCCGTTTCAGTTCAAAACAAAAAAGGTATCGGTTCGGTTCCTATTTTCGCTCCAAAAAAGTGCAGGTTTTTTTCGGTTCGATTTCCGATCGAAGTTCTGATTTATAAGGTCCCTTTTATGCACATAACATGCATTTTTTGTCATATGCAAATTGCACGTTATATAGAGAGTTATATCAATATTGTCAATTTTATATATTTACTCCTATTTACGTAGTAGTAGTAGTCGTAGTACAATTGTTTGGTTGTACCTTAATTTAAAAGGAAATGTCGATATGCTCACTAACAATTTGCCACCAAAAATGAACATTATTCATGAATATGAATAATAAATATTATTATATTATTTTACATTAAATTTAATTGTAACATCAATATGACAGTAGTGATTATTTTTACTTTAACAGAAACTGTGGTATTTAATAGAGAGGTTGTAAACAGTAGTGAACTATAACAACAAATATTAATTTTATATTATTTTAATTAATTGAATTTTTGGCTGAACATACAGCTGTTTCGAGTATTGCCAAATACCCATTATCAGTTGTCTTGGAAGTATTTGTTTTATTTAATTATTAGTAAACAACAAAACAATTTATTTTTTGTGACTGCAAGTACCAGGGATTGAACTCGTGCCCAGCCAAATTTGAAGTTTAGAGTCAGCGCTCTTTAACTCACAGCTGAACTTGATTTTATGTTCGCACATTTTTCTGAAGTTTTGTTAATTTGTTATAAAAGTTTTATTAACAAATTTTCTTGCTGTGTTTATATTAGAACGAAGTCATTTATTTTTTATTTTTAATTGAAAAATTGTGTATATAAATAATATATGCCTGACTTCTGCGTCTACTGTACTTACAGAATAGAAGGTAGTATCTATTTACCTTGAATTTGTGAAACTTCATTTTTAATAAATAATCAGATATAAAAAAAAAATTACATATGGATATACATTTATTGCAAAAGTGTATATAGTAATCCCACCTATAACGCGGTAGATTGGATCCGCGATATAGGAAAACGCATTATAGGGGTATTCCCGTATACCCCGTATACACACGTGCAAAGGTATGCGAAGCTAATTATGAACTGTACAAATTCCCGCGGTATATGGGGGGATGTCCGTGTTATACAGGGGATTGCAATTGCGTAATATGAAAACACGTTACAAGGGTACTGCGTTATAGGGGGTAATACTGTATTTTTAATACTACCAATTTAAATCATGAGACAAGAGTTGTAAACTTTTCTTTAAAAATGTTTGCTAAAATTTACTTTAAAAATTTGAGTTTCTAATTGGTATGTGTGTACCACTACTTTATGGGTTATATTAAAATATGCTATATTTAATCCAATTTTTGCTTTGATAAGAAAAATGTTGAAAACATGTTTTTACCATTTTTCTTTGAAGGAATTTGCTACTTGTGGTTCACCACAAAAACTCTTTGTGGAACTCTAAGATTGAAACTAATCTTCTGTCGTGTAAAATATTTTTGTTACTATTTCTTTAACATGTATGTATATATATAATGTTAAAATAAAGTATTTATTAAATTTTGTTGCATTTGAAGTCAACAAAGTTCGAACCAATTGAAGGTTTAAGGACATGTTCTATTTAAATATTTTGGAGGAAAGTGCCTGCGTTGTATATTTTGTAGTATAAACATTCCAATTATATAGCAACTTTTTCTTTTCCATCAAAATATTTAATTTTTAAATTATTCAGTGTGTGCTTAATACATAAATATAAATTAATAATTTATAAAATAAAATTTTAATATTGTGTTGGAGCATTGAAATAAAAATGTATTGCAATTAAATTCATTTTGGTAATTAATATCATGGATGTGACTTGCAGTCAAAAAATATATTGAACCTAATATATATTGATTATATTAGTTACTTCCATAGACAAATAATAAACAATAAAATCCTTTAGGAATGCTATGCAAAAGCTAGCAGAAAAGCTGAGAAAGTAATACCATTACCATACCATATTTTGTAGAATTACTACAAAATAAAAACGGCAATGAAATTGAAGAACATGTCTTCGGAGCGGGTTAAGATAGGTTATAGCTATATCAAATCTGCTTTTGTAAAATAAATCAAGCAGTTAGCAAATTCCTTGACGAAATACCTTTCTGTTTCCCAAATCCGGCTTGTGTTGTGATTCAATAGAATATCGACTTGTGTCGTTTTCGATTTAATACTATTTTTATACTTCACGCTACGCTTATGTCCAGTTATATACATATATAGAACGCTCCTCATACGTTAAACCCGAGATGCACACCATGCAGTTCTGGAGAAAAGGAAGACATATTACATTTCCTTAGTAAAAGTCCAATTTTAATGAAGTTACGCGGACACCATGTGGTAAAAAAAATGTTAGACATGAAGGGGTAAATGAGTAGAAATGGTAATTCGTTATGGAGACAATATTATATTAGAAGATATTATATTAGATGTAATATCCATAGATTCAAGCTCCCAATGTTCCACTTAAATGATATTTACTGCAATAAATAAGAATGAAAAGAGATGGTTCCAAACTTCCAATTGACGCACAAAACCATAGTCGTATAATGAATAAATTAAAAAGATAATTATGTCAATTTAGTTTGGTTGTATTTATTTATAGTTAATGTATAAAATTAAAATTGTAAGTAAATAACCTGCATATAACAGAGAATTACTACTGATACTATTCACTTTCCATTTACGTTTCGAAATTATCCGTACAATGATTCTTCAAAAACAAGTTAATAAATGACCAATATTTATTAAAATCCATTATCTGTTTCACTCTATTGAATTCACTTAAAAGCCATTTATATATGTAATTAAGATGACAGATATGTAGAGTGTAGTTATGAAGTATATTTTTAGTTGTCAGCAGCACTATTTTTGTAGAATTATATTAATATTTTACTTAATATTTTGATATTATTATTAACTATAATATCAACTGTATTTTTAACTATTCTCAACATAACTGTTTCGCCGATAACTGTCTTGTCTTTATGCGCTCGTCAAATACTTGACGTATTTCTAATGAGTTCAATATCCGTATTAGAACCCTCCTCGAGTATTACTCTAGGTAGAAGATTAAGCTCAACCCCAGCAAGATTTCTGTCATAGCTTTTGTGTTCCAAAGGCGAGATCGTTCTGTGAGCTTTAATGCTTCACATATTAAGCTTGACTTCGGCAATACCCCCTTCAGCTTGTGACCAAGTTAAAGCACCTTGGTGTTGTGATATCCCCTCAACACAACTTTATTCTATATGTTAAGTATGCTATTTGCAACGCTCGGTTCAGAAATACGCAATTAAAAAATGCGACCCGAAAGCATAATCAACTTAACTGCAAAGTTAAGGTGTTTTGCTATAAACAGCGCATTCGCCCCCTTCTCTCATACGCTTTTCCCATTTGGTTTGCAATCACCTCGCACAAGCTCTTACGTGATTGCACAAACTACAAGCGCAACCGCAACGGCAGGCACTTTTCCGATACCGCTTTTTGCAACAACGCCAAAGCCATTCATCATCTTGTTGCATAACCTTCCCCCTAACGTCTCTACATCAAGCACCTTTCCTGCAGATTTTGTTCAAGCTACGCGATTCAAGTCTCCCCAAAATCTCAAGCTTTACTTTGATAAGCGAGACTCTGATGCTCTTATCATCCCCCGTGGCTCTTGTGGCCCCAATCACAGAGTCTCTCACTAGTCCACCCTCCGCGCTCTCGTCATAACCCTGCCCCACCCACAAACATCTAATCTACCTGCGTTACGAACATGATTTCCGGTTTAGTTCGCTAGGTATGAAGCCTCTTGCTCACATCTCTCTTCCTTAATTACTGAATTAAGTTTCCACATTGGTCCATACATTTCTAAGAGGTGGCTTCAGTGGGCTCAAGTCTTACACTGCAGCTTTTAATCAGAGTTCGGAATGTGGTGCACAAAATCGCACACTGCACTGTGCGAGTGGAAATTATTTTTAAAATATGCACACGCACATTTGTGGTGTTAAGAAAAAAAATGCACGCACTCAAATTTGTTGTGCGATTTTAAATTTCACATCGCACAAAGCGATGATTGTGCACACAGATTCGTGCACACACATTTGTGCTGTGTGACTGATTTTTAAAAATGTGCACAATCAGATGTGCGAGAAAATTTTATGCTCGCACCGCACTGTGCGACAAAAAATTCTCTTTGCACACGAGTGTGCTGCTCATATTACGTTTGCACAAATGTGCACAAATGTGCGACTGCACAAACGTGCACAAATGTGCGATGCACAAACGTGCACAAATGTGCGATTTTGCGCTTGCACCCAAGGGTGGAAAAAATTACAGGAACTTCACAATTTTGTTTGAAATAGAAAATATTATTTTGTTGCAAATTTTGAAAAAATTGATATTTGCGTTCGTTGGGATCGTAATTTATGTTAAAAATTGCATAAATTAACAAATATTTAAAATAATTATTTTTGTTAATTAATGTAAACTAAAAATTATAACTGTCTTAACCTTATTTGTATTTTAACTTAAAATATTAGTTTTTTGAATATTACTTTGTGCATTTTTAAATGCAAATATAGTAAGTGAACTTAAAGTATTTGTTTGGAAAGTTTTGCACCAGTTTAAAAAAAATAAAAACATATTTTAGGAAGATTTTTTTATGCCCAAAAAATATGAAAGATTAGGAAAATATTTTTTTTGAACAGGTAGCAGGTATTGGTATTGGTGTATTTGTTTAATAAATTTTGCAACAGTTTAAAAAAGATAATACGGGAGGGCCACAAATAGATATTTTTCTTCTCCAGAAATATGTATTCACTTAGGTAGAGTATCTAACATTCATTAAAAAACGCGAAAGATTAGGAAAATATTTTCTTGAACAGGTAGCAGGATTTTAGCGCCCTTTCTACTGTGCTAAGTAAGCAGAGATATAATTTAAGTGAAAAAAATATTTCAGCAATGTTATTAATAAGATTAAATGAAAATTTATTTCAAAAAATATGTAATAAAAATTATATATTTTATAATAAGAAATTAAGATATTAAATTATAAAATTATTTCAATAACTTTGTTAAATTTAAGCTGTAATTAAAGATAAAAATTAATTGAAATCTAATAACAAAATTAATTTATGTTGTTGTAAAAAATATTTAATTTGCTTTTTATAACCTTACTAACGAATCTTAGTGTACAACTTACTATTAAATAAAATTTTATGAAGTAGTCCAAAATTGATATATTTAATTTTTTCAAAGTACGATCCGTAGAACCGATCCTCTTTACTCATAACATTTCGAAAGAAATACTCTTTCTCTATTAAATTCATGTACCTATTTAACTCATATATCATAAACTATTTATATTTTATATTATAACAAAGTTTTCAAGTACATTGTGAAATTAACTTTATTCCCATGTTTTAAATTAATAAACCTTAAAATAATAAGTAATATAAGCAATAAATGTAAATCTAATAATAAATTCAAAATTAAAATATAAATACAAAATCATTTCTTCAATAAAATTTTTCGCATTAAGACCAGAATTAATACAAATCAGTTTTCCGTACTATTTTGCTGCGATAATTGTCATAATATTGTGCGCTTTTAAATCATCATTTCACACAAATGTGCAGTAGACATTTCGTCTCCGCACATTTGGGTGCATTTTTATTTTCGAGTCTGCACACAAAATGTGCTCCTCGTATTCTTTTCTGCACACGTTGTGTGCGAGGGCAAGTTGGCTGCCGCACACACAATGTGCTGTGCGAAATAACTTCGGCACAAACACCGAATGCGTGTGCGAGTTTTATTTCACTCCACCACACTCGTGTGAAATGTGCGTTTCGTTTGTGCACACAAGATGTGGCACTTAAGATGTGCACAAAAATTTTCGCACACCACATTTGTGGTGTGAAATTTTATTTAGAATCGCACAACATTTGTGCGTGGTGTTTTGCATTTTTGTGCACAGCACAGTGTTTTTCTGAACCCTGCTTTTAATACTTTTAATCTACAGCAAAAAAGAAAGAAAAAAATTTTTTCTGCGCAGTAGATGGTCAGATATTTTGAATATTTAAATGATCGCATTATACATTATATAAATAACACATTAATTTAACACATCTATTTATTTATACTTTTATTATTTATTTTATTATTTTATTACTAATTATTATTTACTTTATTTTATTTTATTTTATTTTATTACATTAAAATTTTAAAATCATATTTAATTTTTTAATTATTTTTTATTTAATTATATCTTATGAAAATAAAAAAATTAAAAATAAATTAAAGAACTTAGACAAATAAAATGAAACAAATAAATGATACAAATTAAATAAATTTTATTTATATAAAATTAATAAAACAAATTAAGAGCTAAAATAAATTAAATAAAGGTAAACAAAATTAATGAAATAAATAAAATAAGTAAATAAAATATCATCAAAGTTTAACACAAGGATGATATGCTACTATTTTCACTAGTTACCAGGAACTTAGTTAACACAGCACTGATCATCGATGATGAGAGTCGCAGTCATCAATGATTTGGTCTGTATCTTGTCTAATTTATAAAGAGATTTCTGCACTTAAATACAATATTTCCTGATATATAAGTAAAATACATTACTATTTCAGTTATTATTACTAGATATTATCGTGTGATCATCAGAAGAGCAATTCACAATTAAAATTAATCACAATGAGTTGAGAAATACTTTAATATGTTATCCTTTGATATATCAACATGTCGTCTGAACACTGACTGAAGTGAATTAATTCCTTGGATTACGAAAGCTCCTGCCAATATGAACATTTGCCTATCTTATTTTTTTTTGTTTTTGCTACAGAAGCGTAGTCGAGAAAACGTGTACATTCGCCTAATATTTTTATATATTATATTTTAATGATAACATTTTGGACCTGTTAACGCTTGAAGATGTGACTCAATAAACGGAAAAGAAAAAATAAAATTTATTATATTTTTTATTTGAAATGTTCACATACTATGGGTATATAACAAAGGACTGTTTTCTATCATATCAAATGCAACAGAAAAACTTATTCTAAATCATGATGTTGAATAAGAAGATGCAAGGAAACGGAAGAAATTGAAACTTTTAAAGCTCCAACATTCTATTAAAATTTCACTTTGAAGTCCTGAGCTGTGAAGCCACCAGCAAGAGAAAACATGTCGACAGTGAAAAACATCGAAAATTGTTGCCTTTACACGCTACAATCGGCATACAATGAAAGCGTTCCGTTAAGTTTTCAATTACATATATGTTTATATAAAGAACAAATACAAATTTTTTATAAGAATGAGATATCAAACTATTTGAATGAACTCTTTTTAAAGTTTTAAGATCCCATAATTGTTTTTGGATAGACTACCGCTTAATATCCCTAATCTTGAATAGTTTTAGAAATGAGGACTCATAATATTCTTTCATTTCTTAAAAAGATAATTTACTGTTATTTTTAGAAATGATGATACTTTAAAACAAAAACCACTACATAAAGAATAACGGAACTGCAACTTAGTGCATTATTCAATCGGAAATGTTGACAATTTTAGTGAAAGAAGGAATGCCTGTTTAGGGTTTACAAGGCACGAAAATAGTAACTCCTTAATATTGTTGGCTTTCTTATTTCTATTTAGTTTTAAAAATAACGTAAGGGGTTAATTATGAAGGACACTCGTGGAGACTGTGAGGTTCATTACAAAGCTAAGATTATTATCTAAAATTGTATAAATCCCAGTAATGTCAAAGTGAATTGATTCAAAATATGATTTAAGGACCTTCCAAAGAGTTGATAAACTTGTTGCTTTGTATTAATCATATCTAAGAAGATCTGGGTAAGGTAAGCTACGATAGAAGAAAATGTGATAAATTGGAGTGCCTCTATTAACCATAACGATACAATGATTTACTTCATATTAAGTACGCCGTATTAAGTGTATTTACTCTTTCGAGTAAAAAGCTCGGTATTCAAGTAATGCAAGCTCGGTATTCAAGTAACAGTGCAATGGGGTATGCATAATGAAATGTTGTCATGTTTGGGTGTAGAGCAGGTTAGGTTATACCAACGATCCCAAGAGAATCCACTTAGGTCTATAAGTCCATCGTGTTAGCATATATTGGAAAAACTCAGAGCTTAAAACGACCTGAAATCTTTGGCAAGGCTAAAATGCTGTTTACTGGGAGATCTTCAAGTTGATCAAGATCCCCAAACAATTTGCTCCCTAAAGTATTGAGTCGCCACCGTGCATAAGCTAGGCAATGATAAAGCAGATGAAAGCTACTAGGTATAATTGAAGAGAAAATTCAATCTTATCTAGTAGGTTACAAGACTAATAATTTCATCGGGCATCTCAATAAGAGTATTGGATTTTCTTTTAGTGGAACGTGACCAAATTGCATACAGATGGCTGCATATAGTTGATTTTTCTCATCTTTTACTTAAAAGTTTAGCATAGGAAGAAATCAGTAACAGTTTGCATAATGTTAACGATATGCGCAGATTATTTATGTGCTCCGAGTGAAGTCATGAAGCACCCTTTTTGACTAGCTTACTTGCTATAAAATGACTGGGAATCCAGTTAAGAGAAATGTTGAACTGCGTTTTTATATCGTTTAGAGATGCGTAGCAGTCAAAAATCGTCCCAGATGTAAATTTAACTAAACTCAAGGTTCAGTTGTAAGCTATAGCATCCCCTATGGTAATCACTTTCGTCTGATAAACATCACGATAATCCGGAAGCCTGTAAGTGTAAGATTTGTTTAGTTACTCTGGGAAAACTCCACTGCTTACATCACTAATTGTTTTGGATCCGTCAGTAAAAATCGTTAAAATTCTCCCTAAAGAGGGACCTTCTGATAGCTATATTTCTCTAAATCGAAAAGCGTCATTAAATTTTCTGTCGAAATTAAGAATGGAAGGAATGTAGTCAATTTTGTTAGGAGTAGGATTGAAAGAAAAGGAGAGAGGTCCGCCATTGTGTGGTGGCTTTAAGTCTAATAGCAGATGATGCTGCCATGTGTTTATTAATGATATTAATTGACTGTAAATAAAGTGCATTAGATAGTGTGATACATAAGGCCCCACAAACAGAGAATTCAACTTTGTGCTGAACGCTGTCGTTAACGTCTGAAACATGATTTTGTCAATCTACCCTTCTCTTACGTACAACACTCTATATAGGGGAAATTGGTATAATAAAAATTTGTCTATGTTTGTTTATTTTTCCAAAAGTAGTTTTTACTATATTTTTCACGAAATATATTTCAACAGATAGAGACGACAAAAGTTATGTTAAAGTTCAGTTTTATAAACATTATATTTGATCTAAAACATCGTCTATTCTTAATAGTGCTCAAGAAGCTTACAACAACAAAAAAAATGTTGTTATGATTTGGTCTGTTATTTACTTTTTAACTGCATTTAAGAGATACTTTAAAACAGTAAAATTCTAGTTGTCGAATCAGATATGATTCCGTTAATACATTTTGGCTATTCTTTTTGCTGTAAATTCGATGTCTGGTGGTGAAGACATATTGTGGTTACGGCTCTCTGCAGGAACTCGTAATATTTTTAATACAGTTCTAAATAGAACTTTTTTAGATGAAGAGTAGTCGACTTTTTAATAGTTCAATATTTCTGTAAATAACTAATCACGTCGGGGTCACCACTTTGGTTTTTCTTTATAATACTTTATTTACACTACACACTTTTACTTGTTTTCGGATATTCCAGTAGTTACAGCTGTTGACCTGTTCCCCTGAATGTCTGAACG
Organism: Teleopsis dalmanni; assembly: GCF_002237135.1. Lineage (NCBI taxonomy): Eukaryota > Metazoa > Arthropoda > Insecta > Diptera > Diopsidae > Teleopsis > Teleopsis dalmanni. The sequence goes on along the minus strand of NC_051848.1, from coordinate 68,951,418 downwards.
CGAATAAATAATGTAACAACATGAGTGCACTATTTCAGCATTAATTCCTTGAAAGTGTTTCGTGCCGTTTACAAAAAAGGTTGGGACACCTTTTTTGTTTTTTGATTGGGTGTTTATGTAGTCTTATTAGATTTGGTTGACATGTGTAGGGCATGGAGCTAGAAAGACAGAATTGGCTGCTTTATGTAATGTCTTGTTTTCACTATTTCATTTTAAATGACAATTATAATTGACTGGTTTGTCAAATAAGTTTTCATTACATGAGAACAATGCGAATATGACATCATATGACTGTCCGTTTTCATGATACTGACAATATTAGAAATTGAAAATGACATAGTGAAAACGAGGCATGAAACATTATACGAAAAATGTTCGAAGGCATTGATAAAGTATGTTTTAATAGATGAATTAGATTTAGTTTACTTGACTGTGAGATGATTTCTTGTGATATATATTTAGGAACGTTTCAGTGAATTAAGTATGGGTTCCATTTCTATGCAGTTTGTTTTGATTTTAATTTTGTTCTTAATTATTTATTATACAAATATACAAATATTGTGTCGTTAATAAAACGAAGTTGTGAAGAGTAATTTTGAAATTATCCTTACATTGGCAACTCCAATGGTTTCTATGTTTTTTTTCCGGGAGAAATGTTCATGCGCACAGACCAAAATGTTTGCTAAAGTATCTTATTCTCTTTGCGGACCATATGATTGCGTATCTATAGGTCATATCTCCAGCGAGTCTCGTTGCAAATTCAGTTTAAATTGAGACGTGCCGCGTTATAGTCGATATAAGTCGCAATCAGCGGAAGGCGTCAAATTTCCCATAACATCAACACATTAAGTAGCTAAAAAGGAAATAACACAAACACACGTACACTACAGTGAAGCAGAACGGAAGTAATCTTTTTTCCATCGAAGGCAGGAAAAATGTACTAACGCACGTTATTCATTTTGGAGATGTCTCCTGATTAGGTAGTCGCGTTCAGATTCACGCAAACGAATATTGAGGTCATAATGTTCATTTTTTTATTATTTAAAATTATTTAATTTTATTTGCTGACGAAAGATAAAAGCATTTCGCTTCCACTTAATGTAATTTTTCGTGCTAATTAACTGCGTGTAACAAAGCTTATGCCTTGGGTTGCTGCTTGTGTACGCGTGTTTGTACCTTAAAGTATCTGCAGAAATGCTTGTGTGCCTTTATTTACATCCACGACATAAAACTGCTTGTTTTGTATCTGAACGGAATAATCATTTTTGCATTAAACATTCGTAAAGTAAACACAGACACACAAATATAGGCACCGAAAACAACAAATCACCTACAATTCTATTCCTCACACAATAGTTTGTTGACAAAATTTGTTCTTTTTAAATTTTCATTTTCATTATTCTTGGTATTTAGTTTGGCAAGTGCTTGCTGTTTCCGTTACCGCAAGAAATAAGATAAATAAACAAAACACTTCAATTCGAAGATACTGTTAACAGTGTAAACCGTGTAAACCGTGTAAAACGTGTAAAACGTGTAAACAGAAGTTAGAAGTGAAAAGTTCGTTAAGTGAACAGTAACTAGAAAAATTGAAATCTAAAAGTAAACTGAAGTGTCAGCATTTCCATACCAATTTTCCATACCCGACAGTACTGCAGTCGTTTAATTTGCCTCGATTTTGTCTAATTTACAGTGTCGCGTTAATTAGAGCGCATATAGCGCGTATTTCCGTTTCCGGAGTGCAATATATGCTAACGTAATTGCTGGTAAGCCCTTTGCCTGCAAACGCTACCAGGAATATAAACGACAAATTCACAGTTTTAATCGTAGCGGTGGCGGCTTACCGCAGAATGACACGTGTCAGGCGTATTGTGGTAAGTAACCTTAGTACTTTTTTTACTCACGAGTTATCTTACACTAATTTACCTATTTGTATATAATCTCCGCACATATCTTTTTAAAATATATTGTAGTTAATATAACGTATATCGTACTCCCATGATTCTAATATATATTTCCATGGACATTTTCTTACTTACAAACACATTCTTCGACTTTTTATATTTCATTTATTATATTCTTTTACTCATAATCACTAGTAACATTATATAATTAATCGTAATTAATATATTGTATGTCGTATATATTCGTATATATTCCCATGATTCTGAAATATATTTGCACGGATATTTTTTTACTTAGAAATACATTCTTCGACTTATTCTATTTCATTTTTTGTTTATTATCAATAGTAACTATATATTATCTATATATGAACCATGTGACCTAAATTCTTATTAATATTTACAATATCAAACATAATCATTTTAGTTACAGAAACATCAATTCCTTCGTATCGGTATATATGTAATTGCAACACCATTAATAAAACTGTCAGTAGTTATTTATAATGTGAAATCATATATATAGAAATATTTAAGTTACTTTCGCTTAGGTACTTTCGCTTAGGTACTTTCGCTTCATGGCATCTAAAAATACCACACAACAATATAAATTGAAGATATGTTATATGGTTTACTATAAAATGTGATTTTATATTACAATTATATATTAAAATTGTAAATTTTATATTACAATTATTCTAAAAATGGGTTAGTTTCGAATTAAATTCAAAGTTATAAAACACTGTCTCTCAACAGAGCAAATAACACTTTCATTATAGCAGATCTTTTGAGCTATTAACCGAACCTAACTAAATAAAAAACTCTTAATTTTTCGAATAAAAGCTAAACTAGTTTCTGAACAAAGAATACTTAAAACCATGGCTTCAAATCGGAATTTTTTCCGTTCCGGTTGAAAAGAAATAGATTGGTTCGGTTCTGGTGCAAAAATATGCAAAAATATTGGTTGTTTTCGGTTCGATTTGGGTTCGAAACCCTGCTTAAAACAAATTAATTATTGATATCTTATAATCAATACCTCATGTTTCGCTAGGAAAGAAGGACAGCAATTGGTAGTACGCAATCAGTGCCCAATCTCAAAAGAAAACTTTTAATATCTTAAATATGTTAAAGCCAGTCTAATTCGATTTTTTTAATCAGGAAATATCATTTATACTTACAATATCACAACTTAATAATCTCAGAGAAAACAGACAAAATGCTATGTGTTGTTCACAATCTCGAGCTTATTTAATATGTTAGAACCCTGACGTTGTTTCTGATAAATCTAATCAGCACTCTGAGCTGCTTTCTTTTTAATTGCACGAGAAAATTTACTAGTCGACCGTGAGGCTCTCTAACAAAGTGTTTCGTGATCTGGCAGAATTACATTTTGAACAATCTTGTTTTGTCTTTAATATTATTGACACGTTTTGAGTATTATCACTCCGATTCTAGTTGTATCTCTATTGCCCGTATCTCTATTGCGCCGTGGAATGTTTCAGACGGCGTTGTTAGCTTTCATTTTGTTGTATTAATCAAAAAAATGATTTTGAAAACCCTTAGGGGAACTTGAAAATGAGTTAAGTATTTGTTTTTCCGCTAGAGATACTCCTTCTCTTTGTCTCAGTAGTTAATCCGCAATAGCACTTTATGGTATTGTTTGTAAAACAAAAGGATGTCCATTTTATTTAAATATATTTTGTTGTTTTAACACTAAACCATCGTTTTTGTTTTATTTAATATCTAATAATAATTAGTTTGATTAATATTTAATATTATTATTATATATAATAATATTATTATTAAATTAAATATATTATTATTAAATATAAAAATGTTATTATTAAATATAATAATATTATTTTTATATGTAATAATAATATTATTAAATACATATAAATATATTTGTTTAATATATTAATATTGTTTATAAGAAGAAATTAATATATTTTATATTAAGAAGGAAATTAGTGAATAAAGTTAAATATTGTGAAATAAAAAAATCTTCAAGAATTTTGTAAATAAATAATTAAATAATTCGTACCACTCTATAAACGTAATAGATTCTCTGAATGTTTATTTAACATTGTAATACTTTGTTGAAGTTATCTTATAAAACTCATTTCTAAGACTTGGTTGCAGAATTCGTATTTGAAATATATAGGAATATGGTTTTATATATATAAAATAATAAGATCAGAATGTTTTTCTATATACTAGAGAGTTAATATAATTAAATAAGAAACATGTATCTGGAGCTTAGCCTGCTTGCCAAGAATTAGTGCTTACAATTTATATACACAAAAAATAAAAAGACTTTCGATTAAAATAATTTAAAATTGAAACAAAACTTTTTTAATTATTAAAATTGTTTTAAGAATTTAAAAAATTAAAATAAATAAATATTGCGAAATTGCGAAATAAATTTATAAATATAATAAACTTATTTATAAAAGGTTATAAATCAGCTTCAGCACTATAAGAAAATAGGATATATTATATGTGAACATACACTACATTGCATTTATTTTATTAAAACTATTAGTAATGTATTTTTTTTTTTATAAAAGTGTTTCTAAAATAGCAACACCTTAATTCTTTTAATGAAAGCTTAAACTCCATGAACTATTACAATTCTTTTAATATTTTTAAATTGAACGTAGTATATATTCCTTGATTCCTTTCTTTAAAGTTTTTGCTATTAATTGTAATTGTCTGGTCTCAAAGATCCATGACAAGACGTAAGCCCTAAATTTACTTAAATAATATATACACGCTGTACTGAATCCCCAGATTTACATTAGATCTTGTTTCCCTACTTGCTTAGAATGGTATGCACTAATATCTTTTTTTCAGGTCCTTAATAAATTAACTTCATGCAAGTTTTTTAAGTGGTAATTTATAACCAGGCTCTTAAGGTTAAGGAAGCTAGTCTTTTCTTACATCCCGTAGACATTCCCTAACATACTTAAAACATCACTGACTCATTTATGTTAGATTTAAGTTTAAAGTTTATAACTATCTAAATGCTAGTTCTTAATTCTATTGCATAGATTAGTGTAAAATTTGTTAATATCACAATATATGCTTTTCAAGATAACACTAAAGTTTGTCCATCTGTTTACGACATAAGTAATCCCATATTTTTATGGGAAATTTGAAATACATAATTAATTATGTATTTCAAATATACAACATTAAGCAGAGAGCATATCTCTTCGTTTTATACTATGGATTTCGGAATATTTTACATCGCCGAATACTTTTTGTTCATATTAATATAAATTGTTGAAACTAATTCATAAGGCGTCTCATATGTCATATTGAATTAAATATTAAACTACTAAATATAAAAAAATTAATTTATTAAAAAAAAAACTCAAAACAAATTAAAATTCAAATAAAAAAGTCATTTTAAACTTTAATTACTCTTATTATATTATGTTAAATATTGATCAAATTTTTTTAGCAGCCATTTCCGTTGTATAGAACACCAACTTAATACTATTTTAATCAAATTTAATTATAATAGAAGTGAAAGATTAAATTAATATTATCAAGAGGAATGGACAAGTAGCATGAGACAATTCCATTAATACCTTGGGAATCATTAATTGTTAACCGTTTCGGAATAAAGTTTATTAAAAGAACGAATTTGTAGATATTACTTAAATTCGAGAGTTTCTTTATATTAATAAACTTAAATTTTAAATATTTTAATCACAAAAGGGTTTTTAAATCCTGAAAATTAATGAGATATTGAACAAAATAAACAACTACCTATCTTAAAGAAAAATTAAGCAATTAAGGATTTTAATTACGCTTCATTGCTATCAGAAAGAGTAAGAAATTTTCTTAGCAGTCATTTAGAATTTATTTTTTTAAATAATATCATAAATATATTAATCAGACATTTTTACCCTTTAATCAACTTAATTATTCCCTAATTTGAACATTAAATGGCGATAATATAATCTATGGACATTTAGATTGCTTATGTGTATATTCTGTGAAAATATAACTGAGTTATATATTATTTCATTTTTTCACAGTCTGCGTGGTCGTTCTCTCCTCGTGTTAAAAGTACCTACGCATAATTATTTAATGAAATACAAGAAAATTTTTAATTAATCAATATTTATTTTGTAACCCTTAAAGTTGGTCTATCGAATTCTGTACAAGAGCTAGGGATTGGCTTAAACTATCATATATATCTTACTTTAGCGAATTATTTTTTATGACCGCATTCAACTGGAAACTCCTTTTTCAAAATCGACATTTCAGCTTCCAGAACAGATAGAAGTTTGCATACGACAGCGATTTATGTCGTATATAAATAACATATGTCATATATATATCATTATAAATACTATGTATATCCTTATACATGCCATATAGATATCATTGTATGTCATTAAGATATTATTATATATGTTATATCTATATCATTATATATGTCATACACAACATATATATTATATATATTATAAGTCATTTCCAAGCACTTAAAAGTTAAAAACCAGTATTCAGTCCCATATCAGAAACATAGACTATTTACATAAAATTGCCAGGTATTTCTGTTTAATGCTAAATATCTTAATTCATTAAATGATATGTTCGTTTCATGCCGGATGGTTTTTCTCCAAGTAGTTCGTGTCCTGTCGGGTCTTTGATTGAATTGCGGGTTCCATTGTAGGGCAGCATGACAGACCTCTTCGCAGAGTTTTCTTAATGTGTGACAGCGCCAGTTGTATTTTCGCCGTTTTATTTGCACGTTGATGTTTTCTTGGTTTGTGAGTTGCAGCAGCGTTTCATTGTCCACCACACGTGGCCACCAAATTCTTAATATATTAATATATTTCACAGATATCTATTAGTAAAAGACTGCAGCTTGTGGCTAGTTTCAGTGCTCTCCAGCCATGTTTCAGAGCTATACAGCAGCATTGATTTGACACATGCATTATATACATTAGTCTTGGTCTTTGGAGACAATTCGCTGGAGCTCCAGTTGTTAATTCTTTTTCGTATGTATCGAGTTCCATGTGGCACCAATAATACAATATATATAATAAAATTTACTGAACAAAAATTGCGGCGATATACTTTACGAGGATATTTATCAAATCAAAAGTTTTGAATACTTTTTACAGAGAATATACTTATATGAGTACAACTTAAAATAAATAAAATTTGAATAAAAATATTAAATATAAAAATTGTTTTATACTCATGGATGGTTTGTATGCCCAAAAGGGATCAGAATAACATAATTAATAATTTTCAAAACTTCAGAAAAGTTATCGAGAGTATATTTTTTTGTCTTTAAATTTATAGAACCTTATAAACCGTAACATTCTACGTTATTCACATGAATGTACCTAATCGTTTAACTTGGTTAAATAACTTATTTTAATATGCAGATACCAAGACATTAGAGTGAAGCAACAAAAACATTCATTAATTGAATATTTACAGAATTGTAGACTGCACCATCTGCGAGAAAGTTCTCCATGAGCTGAAATTAATGAATACGCGTTAAAAAACTTCGAGAAACTCAGATGACAGCATGAATAGAAAACTTTCAAATAATAATTTTCTTAATGCTTACAAAATTATTAACTTTCTTTATAAAAAAAATTAAAGGTTTGACGTCAATGACAGCAAGTAAAGGAAGAGTAAGAAAATGTCGAATAGTAACCCATCAATATGTTTGAGATTCGATTGGATTAAAAATTGTAATATTTCTTTTTTCATATTAAAAATGATAATACTTAATAACTTAATAACTTAATAAATATTTTTATTTATTCCTTGCGTATTCGATTCTTTTCTAGATTAGTCAAGAAATGGTACAACTAAAACATTACTTATTCATAAACGACAAATGCCCTCTTTGCTTACAGAAATAGTCAAAAGATACTTTAAATTTTATGATTCAAGGAGAAAACTTTAATATTCTAAGAAATTATACTTACTGAAATAATGAAGGACCCTTTAACTAACGTTCCTAATAAATATATATTTCTTTGATTACATTTAGCTTAAATTTCATTGAAATATTTACATATTAATATTTAATAGAAGAGTTGATAATAAAAGAGAATTCTTAACTATAATTTTAAATAAATAGGGTATGTAATTTGAACAGCTTTCCACATATGTACTCTTCAAATTATATAGTACTGTCTCTACAAATTGAAAGGATTTCGTTTTTGTATATAAAGTCAAGAAGAATCATTGAAATTAACCAATCCTTAATCCAAATGCTCATTTGGAAATCAAATACATGCAGACCCAAAGAAACAGTGTCCATTTGTTATAAATAATAACTTCATTATGACTTAGATTAAAACTTAATAATTACCTTAAGTTTGAAATGTAATCTTCTTTTGTGCAAATTGAAAGTCGGCTGGTTTCACCTACAAATTATTTTTCAAAAACAATTTATAAGAATCTTGCAAATTTTTGCCACTTTAATCCTTTATACTTAAAATAAAAGCTCTTAAATCCTTCGAAAAAGAAAATTTAAGTTTTTGTTGCAGTTGTCAACAACCAAAAAAAACCCTGCAGTATTCTCGTAATAATTCTTCTATCATTTTTTACATTTAATAGGACGTTCATAAGACTTATTTTCATCTTTGTTTTTAAAAAATCGGTTTTACCTACCACTATTTCAGTTATTAGTAATTAAAGTATAAATAAGAGTATTAGGGTATAATAATATAACTTAACTCCGTAACTTAACTTGACAAATCTGATTTAAACTAATTTACTCATATATGTTAGGTCTGAAATCAAAAATTATCGAATGTTAGAGAAGGGCGCTCTACAAAGCTTTAGCCTAATTCTGAAGGAATCTAGATATAGACACAACTGTTGCTCTGGTCTCTTTTCTTCGAGCGTCGGTAAACATGTGCTACAGGAGATACTATGGGTTGGCCGAGCTAAGCCTCATCTTAAGGTTCTATGGTCTAGTGCAATCTTAAAATAGATATTAGTTAGTTTGTGTCATACTTTCGCTATTTTCAAAAAATTACGATACTATCACATCTGTAGATTATAAGACCAACCACATAGTGATGTTTATTGTTGGCCATTCTACACTTATTTACGGATTTACACTAAATCAGATGCTAAATGTGACTTTATTGTTTATTGTTATATCCATTATGCAAAAAAACTCTTCGTGATTGAAAAGACTTCGATGCAAACAATCTTCACCAATTTCATAATAAGTTTTTGTGTGTAAAGTTATCACCGCCCCTTTTAATTTAAAAAAATTAAAAGGTGCTTAACTTGGGCTGTTACGTACAAAAATTGTATATATTTTTATAGATATAGGTTGTATATATATCAATATATAGATAACTTGGAAAAGAACAAGAGAGATTGATACAAAAACACAAATTTTCGTGAACAAATGTTTATGACAAATATTAAAAATGTGGTGGCCCAACCGCATCACAAACATCAAGCTATGGGCCATTACAAATCAATCATCTGGTACTACGTAGATAAGAAGACGTAAATGGCGCTGGATAGGCCACAATTTACGCAGATGGAATTTTCAAGGCAGTCGTCGACCTGGAGCGCCGCTTTAAACTTGGAGTAGAACAATTGAAGAGGAACTAAGATTAGCGATCTATTCCTAGATAGATAAAATAACCGAATACGACATAAAAAGATGGTAGAGACCCTATGCTTCACTGGAAGATAAGGATAAGAGAGAGAGAGAGAGAAAACTTTTATTTTTTTTTTACAAATAAAATTGGCGGTGAAGTCTTTACGGACAAATTTTTATAGGTTTACACAGAGTAGTGGTTGTTAGACGTTTCGTATTATAAAATGTTATACTTCAAACTAAATACATAATGCATTTTATAACGGTTTTACTAGACAAGTGTCACTGAAGCAACACTACCAACATAGAAACACAAAATGGGTATACTTCTGCATACCTAAACAAAGTTTCTAATGTTTTTGAGACAATAAATTATTAAATATTATTGACATGTGTTAGTTATTCTCTTAAAGAAATATAATTATGGTTCATCAATATTTACTATTAATTTAAATCGGGCTACCTACAAAGAAGATCAAGCTTTGGTGTTCCTGAGAGAGTAACTCTTTTGAGTAGTTGTCTTACAGAAAATAACTCATACGTAGTGGTGTACCATTTTTAGTTATAGTTGATAATAGTGCGGTTATTTGCTAATATTACCATTTCATGTTTTATAATACATTTGTTGCAATAGTTTATTATACTTAGAATACGTGCTATTACTTTTGCATATTCTTGTCATATTTCCCCACATGGCGTGCAAGTTTATTATTGTTGAAACACAATTATAATTAAATAGTTATTATGTATTAAATTAAATTGCGATCGGAAATAGGTCATTCTTAGTGTGGACTAAAAATATCCAACTATTTAATAATACTAAAACATAAAAAATATTAAAGTAATTTTATTTTTAGTCCAAATAGAACTAATATCTGATGTTGAGTTAATAACTAATGCTTCCATAAAAAGTTGTACAATGGTTTGAATAAAAGAAATTTTTTAAAATATTCATTAAGTTTCCATTAAAAAATATTCTAATATGTATTTCAGAAAGGAATATTCACAGACAATATAAATTTTTATAAACTATCAATGTAATAATATATATATACTACAATAGTATATTGTAATTGTGCAAATAAATGGTAAAAATTGGTTTATTATTTTAAAGAATGTATGTGAACAAAATAATATAATAAGCATTTAGTTATTGTATATATATTTTATCGAAATACTAATTACAAGTTAGTTAAATATTCCTCTTCATGTCTGAAAGTGTTATAAAAACATTGTAGTGAAATTAATGTGAACATCTTTTAAATGATTTAAACTGAATATCAGGATACATCCTTCACTTACTTAAATGAATTTTAAGTATAACGTACTCCACAATATACTCAGTAGTAGATGTTTTTAGGAACTATTTTCATTTTTGTTGAAAATTTTACCATATGTACATTGCAATACTCGTACATGCGAGTATGTACGAAGCACAAAAACTTTACGGATATTCATATAATACCCAAATCAAGTGTGGTACTTTGGATTCTGTTGACTTTTAAAGTTTAATGAAAACAGACATTTCAAAGGATTTTTAAAAATTTTAGTTATTTATTAACAAAAGCAAGCTCCTAGATATATGTGTACTACGTACATCCTATAAAGAATTTATTTATAGTTTTAGTTGATTTATTTTTTAAACATATCAAAGCAAACTTAATTCATGTTATAATACAGGGACATGTCAAGTTATCAAAAGAAATATAAGTGCATTACTTATAAAGTATGTTCATTTATTATTATAACAAATCCAAAACACAAAAAAAAAGCAAACTTACATACATTCTTCATACAAGTATAAGCACTAAAATCGCACGTAAAAGAATTTGACTAAAATATTTCGTATTCAATTATTAAATACATTTTCTGGTAATATTCCTTTCCTTATTCTCTCCTCTCCTCTGCAAAAGTTCACAATTATTGCATGTCAAATTAAGCATTATTGCCAATGTTATGAATAATATACAATTTGTTTATTCGCTTTGACAACGGAATTATCATAGTAAATTAACAAACAAAGTAACATTATAATATACAAATATTTTATATATGTAAATCGTAATCAAGACGAAAAATGAATCCAAAGAAATTGTTTTTGCAAATATTTTCAAAAGAGAAAAAAATAAATATTACCTTTGGCCTTAATAAATACTCGTATGTACTTCAAATAATTATAATAAACATTAATGAGTTATTAGTTACTGATTCTATATGAAACGATAGGAAATAGTGTATACAACTTATAACCAATGTTATAACCGAGATAATACAAACAACAATACTTATGTATTAAACCATACCGCTTCTAAAAAGCATTCAAAACAATTCACAGCACAATATAAAGTATCCTGAAAGTAGGATCACCAATTAAAACTGAATCAAAACCAAATAAAAAAATAGTCATATGAGTAGAAAAAAATTAAAAAAAGTAATATTGAAAGCACCAAACCATGCCATTTCATTTCGCATCTATCCTTGTAATCTTGCCAAAATCATTATCTAAACCCAACTGGTATTATAATGCATCTATTTGTGTATCACCGCAACTCCGGGTACCGTAAATTGTCGCATCTATAAGTATGGTATATAAAAGTAGGAAAAATTTCATTGATAATTTCATGACTAATAAGGATTCCTTTTGCATATTTTGACCTGCTTCCATTTATCACAATCGTTCAATAAATACTGTCGAACATACTAACAACATAAAGAGTAGGTTAGCTTAGGTTGGAGTGGTGGCCTTGTATCCCAAAAAGCCCACTTAAGCACAAATAATGGCCCATTGTGGTACCACAGGAGTTACGTTGATTTATATATAGATTGTAATCAGTACACCTGACAGTTCTATGAACTTGGCTAGGTCCCTAACATTACAGGTTGACAACTCAGTCAGGTCAGTTAGAAAAGGAAATCCAAGGGTTTTTAATCTTCTTCTGGTTAGGGAAGGGCACTGACACATGAGATGGAGTACGGTCTCCTCATCATCCTCAGAACCACAACCTCGACAAAAGTCATTAAAGGGGAGACCCAGTCTCATAGCGTGCCTTCCTATTACGCAGTGTCCCGTCAGCACAGATACCGTAGTGCTGAGCAGGTTCCGTCTTAGTTGAAGTAGCTGACTAGTTCTTTTCTTGTCTAAGTTCGACCAAGTCAACCTAGAAATCTGACACTGAGGTTCGTCAGCCCAGTATTGCTTGCCTATGCTGAGGTATTTTTGTATGATTGCCAGTTTAACTGTAGCAAGTGGAACGCCTAAAAAGAGTAAGTTACACTAATATCACAAATTCAATTAATATCATAATCTTTAAGTACTGAAGTTCTCACTCAATCAATTCTTTGAATAACTATCAATAACGTATACGACAAAAATCGGCTGAGTTCAGCAATATATTATTCCTTAAGAGTAATATATGTAATACATCCAACGTTTCTCTGTCAGAATGCATTTTTACTACAATGATTTATCTTTGGTTTCAAAATTAGTTTAACTATTTCGATGAAACCAATTTAACTTCTCTGCATCATAACTTTAAGGTGTGAAAGCATGGTAGTAATTAATAATAGACAGATCCAAAGACTACACTGGATGCGGAAATAATTTAAAGTCAAGTGCAAGCAATGGTGCATTGCTGTGGTTAAGAGCAACTTACTTTTTATTAATTTTTTCTCACTCACATTATTAATTAAATTAAAATTAATTAATTAAATTAAAGGTTGCTCTTGATGTTCTTGACATTTTTAAGATATATTATCAATGTTATATTACAAAGATTGCTATATCCGTGTGCCTCAATACATATTTCGGGCAAAACTAGAATTTTCAATAGTTTTGAGAGAGCTTCACAAACTTGTCCTTATTTACTTAATTTTGTCCTTTCGAATTTAATATACAATACAATTGTCAACTAATGAAAGTAATGAAAGTAGATGTAGATATTGAAATTTATATTTGCAGCACTCCAGTGCAGCATAACTCAGTCAGCTTTAACTTATCTTAACGTCAAAAGCTATGTATTGCTTATTCATATTCATATTTAAATATGTAATAGACGAAAAATATTTGCTAATTACACATATGTAATTTGCAAACTCATTAAGAAAACATTAAAAAGTAAATGCTCGTTAATTCGTTAATTGCTTCCTCTTCTTAATCTCTTCTCCTTGATGACTGTATGTCATATCATAGGATCACAAAAACAACATAATCCGATTATTCGTTGTTTACTATAATATATATATATATATAGTGGTTTTTTTGCTTATTTGCTACCATTCTCTTCTATATGTTTGTGTATTGGTTTAATTATCATATCCTTAAGATATTTATAATATACATATATACACATACATACTTTTAATATAAACACGTTTTCAAAATAATTATTCTACAAACGTATAAAATATTAATATAGTGTTTTCTGATATTTTTAATATATTTCTATAACCTTAATTAAAAGAATTAAATGGGTTGCTTCACCGTAGTTGTTTTGATATTTCACCGACAACCGCCCGATAAACAACTAATTTAGTACAACCATTATGCTAATATATGGTGTATTTTTGAGAGTGCATCGGTAGCTGATGGATTGCCATTGGGTCTCCTATAGTCAATGTGTAACAATTTTTTTTATATTAACAGTGCTACTAAAACAAAAGTTATCCTTATGACAAATTTAATATTGATTAATTGCAATAAATTGGAAAGTATTATGATTCGCTCTATCTCTCTCTCCCGCTCTCTCTCTCTCTCTTACTCTCTCTCCTCAAAATAGGTGTTAAAGCTGGCCATCTTAATAAATTATAAATTAAACTAATTGGTTAAGAATAGGTAGGTAAATAGGTGGGTTGTACCAGCAATCCACTTAGGTCTAAAGGCCCATTACGTTACAGTATAAAGCAAAACTCAGAGGTTTAAAACCAACACCTTCAACATTTTGGTTAACAGTAAATGAAACATATTATACTTCGACAAGCTTTGAGATGTCATATATCTTCCGTCTATATCTTATATTTTCATTTAGTAAAACAAAAAATAGAATTTCATGAACGTCAGCAGAATTTGATACTTTCTAGTGTCTAAAGCAGTATTATTAAGGACGGGAGAATACGTACAGTGGGTGCATTGCCCTGTGGGTTATATTTTATAATATATTGTAATAAAGTCTTTGTCACGCATTTAGGGGAATTGTTGCCTCGTACATTTTCTCTATCTGATTTGAACGTTCTATCTTAAAACTTTACTGAGAAGGCATTGAAAAAGTGGGTCCTTACGTTTATAATTTTTCACGTTACCGAAAACCAAGTCACCGTGCAAAATCTAAAAACGACTATTGTAATAACTAAAGCAGCTCAACACCTCCATTATTTTTATATGGAGGTGCCTCACTGACAAACACTCCATGTTTGTAAATATAGAAAAAACCAATAAGTCTATGAAAATACATGTAACCTTATTTAAGAGTTGATAAATTTATTTTACAGATAAAATGCATTGTTTCCTACAAATAAATCGAACAATGGTTTATAACAAATAAGATAGAATAAGGAATTGGAAAATATTCAAATACATAATTTATTATTGCCTTCTTGTTATAAATAAAATTAGCTTCAATTGTATCTTAAATGAAGCAAACAAATGCGATTTGCATTTTAATGGTGCAAACTTAAAACACAATTGCCTTCAACGAAATCAAAAAAAATCTTCCATGGGCGCAGGTATGGCAACGAATCCTTAAAAGTCCTATAAGACAAATAACAATTTCTTGAAACCTCACAAAAACGAATTGAAAGAGAAAAAGTATTTCGGCGAAGAAAAGCCGCTATTCAAGGCGGAAAATTGAATGGTAAATGCGCCTAGCGTGGAGTGAAAGTATAATAAAATATGAAAAAGAATGCAGCGTGCCTATATTTCACATAGCAAAGGTAACGAGCTCAGTAAATTCATGTACACAAATAAGGAGGAAGCGTGAATTACGGAAAATCCATGAAAAAGGACTATTGAAAGCATTTCAGACCGACTAAATACACTCAACCAAAGCATGTTTAGGTTCGCGTACTTCCTTAAATTTCCTCTGAGTTTTGTGCGAGATTTTATTTGGGTTTGTGTTTGGCTTCTGCAATCTTCTCACACGCTTTCGGGTGATTTAAATGAAAATCAAATTACGGGGTCAGCTACAATTGGAATAAAATTTCGTGGATAACCTAACCGAAAGCACGGAATTGTCCTTTTTTGTTCGTGTTTTGTTTGTTGGAGTTTGATTCGCATTCAAATTTTTCTGGGAATTGAATTTAAAGTGATTTACCTTAACATTGTGATAAAAATATTTGTTATACGCTTAATTTGCTAAGATAAAAGAAAAATTATAAACAAATTGGAGTTGGAGTTTTAGGTGAAAAATTTTGTTAAAACATTTCAAATTTAATGGTCCTTTTAAGTTTTATTTATATTTTATGTAAAACATATACAGTCGACATAAAAATTAATTGACTCCTAATGAATTGAGTGCATTCGGTTGAGTTAACATATTTAATATAACGTTTTTACAGACTACTTGGTCAATTAGTTATTATTTGTAATTACAATTCATTGTTGTTAAAAACAAAAATTATTAAAAAACTCATAATTTCACAATAACATACACCTATATGATATACGCGTTAATTACAATAACGTTCCAGAACACAACACTTCAACTACTCCTTCAAGGTAGACTAACAGACCCGTTTACGGTCGAATAGGTGATGCACTCACTTCTTTAATAATCAATCTGCTTTCTTATTAGTGTCCCATCAGAAATGCCGTTGATAAAATTATTTTTAACAAACACATTCAATTTTATGACTATACTGACGATATTACCATATTAGTCAGAAGCCCCAACGCTTTAGGATCGTCGTTCAGAAATCCACCACAAAAATCGGGTTAAAAATTATTCATCAAAAAACAAAACATATGTTGAGATCAAAATCCCGAATCTGTAGTAACCAGTTCAATATTGACAATATTAACTTGGAAGCGGTCACAGAATTCAAATGCCTTAGAGTGCTACTGGATTCTAAAGAAGACACATTCGCAGCAATATAATATAAAATTCAGGCAGCAAATATAAATTACTACGTACATATAAAACTTTTCAAATCTAAAATCTTATCAAGACAATAAAAATTCTATGTATGAATATGTATGTATGAATGCCTAATTAGATCAATGCTAACATTTGACAGCAAAGTATGCACACTCAAAGCAAATGACACATGACAATTACTATCCCACGGAAAGCACTAAGAAAGATTTTTGACCTAAAAATTGGTCCAGATGATGGCACATATCGTAATCGCTACAACCACGAATTAGAGAACTCAATTGACAAACAGAATGTAATACGATATATAAAATCACAACGACTAAGATGGCTAGGACACGTTCAGCCTATGAATCGAAAATGATCGGGAAAATAGGCGCTTTTAAAAAACCTAATTGAATCGCGAAGATGAGGCAGACATAGAAATTGATGATGCTGAAGAAGACTATTTCCATATATTTCCATATACCATATATGGAATATTCTATTCAAGTACAACAAAAGAAACATTCGCAGAATAAGTTACTTAATCTATATGGGTCATTTTTTTAATAGCGTATAGATTTTCGCTATATATATTCACTTCTTCAGTTCTGATTTGTCTTAAATTTTTTTTAAGAACTCAATTTTTAATGTTAGAATATTTATATTTAGAAAACAAATTTAAAATTTTTAAAATTAAAAATTTGTTTTTCCTGTGGAATTCGAATCCTTCTAGCAAAGAAGAATATTGTATTTCCTCTTTAATTATATCTTTCGACGTTGTGGGCAGAACGATTATAGTGCCTTTCATCTGCTTTGATCTTTTCCGGCATATGCAAGGCAGCGACTACTTTAAGGGTCCCCTTATTTGACGATCTTAATCAACTACAAGACCTCACCTCCCATGCTATTTAGTAGCATTTAAAGCTTCGGAAGTTTTAAATGCTACAGTGAACAGTGGTTCAAAGTTGATTATAACTACTGTACCCATTTAAATATTGATTACAGAATAGTACATGGAGTAAAAATTTTTTATGCAATTATTTTATTTAACTGCTTTTGAGATATCAGGAATTTCTTTTAAAATTTGTGACTATTTGAAACTCTATGCTTTGGTAAACATTGAAAATGATCATGTTATATCATTCATCAAGATATCATCTCTCAAAATTAAAGCATATTGATACAGAGCACTGCAATTTAAAATTATTGCTTTACATAATCTTAAGTTCTGATATACCATATACCTTATTTAAAACAAATTTTTAATTATGAATAAAATAAACATCTGCTACTACGACTACGATTATGGCATAACATTTAGGATCCAGGAGATTTAAATTGTACTCTTCGAAAACCCAGGCCTAGCGAACCGTTATAGTGTACACTACTACGGCTAGAATGTACAATACTAAAGTACGTAATAAACACTAATGTACGTTGTGTACAGTTATAGTGTACACTTCATCTGCTAAAATATATAAAACGAATTTTTACAAAGAGCGACGGATAGCAGTGAACAATTATAAAATACACGTCTTCGGTGAAAATTTACAAACTTAATGTCTGCTATGCGATCTCGAATCCCATGGTACTGTTGTAGTTTATACATTTTTGTCTTCTGTGCAATTAATTCGAAATTATAGTGCAATATTTACGTTTAACCATGTATTTACAAACTTTTCAAATTTGCTTTACTATTCTGTATGTGCGTAGTACATTTCGATAGTGTACTCACCATGTTTACTTTCGTTCACCATTTCTACTTTAAATGTTAATTACCAAAAGAAAAGGCCAAAATCGAGTTCGGGAAGGAAATTTTGTGAAGCAAAAAGTTAAATTATGTTTTAAATATTCCATTAGCTGTGGAGTAAGTTTCGAGGAAAATTTCGTTAACTATTAAATGAAAGTTTTAACAAAGTGTTGAATAGTGATAATTGAAATATAAATACTGTTTTGCTGACTATATCAGCACTAAAATAGACAACTTAGAAAATAAAATAATCATTTTTCATAAAACCAAAAGCAAAATAAAAAATATGTTTCAAGTATGAACACTGATTATAAATGTTTATATAAACAAATTAAAATTTTACTAAAATAGAATTTATTAATTATAGGTATATCTTATATATTAATGTACATATCTTGATTAAATATTTATATTTAAAACAAGCTTAATATATTTGATTTGCATTATATTCTCATTATTTTAAAATGAAAATATGTAGACTAACTTTGTGCTCAAGTGCATGAATCCATAAGTACCAGGTTATAAATTTTAATAAAATTTGACATTTTTTCTACAAAAGAAAAAATTGGAGCAAAAATTCGCTACTCTGTAAATTGACAGTTTTATCCCTACTTTTTTTCACATTTTTTCTGAGGCCTTTCTTATTTAGTTTAAGGATTGCATAAATTAAATTCAAAGCAAACAAATCCACAAGTCCAGTGACAGAAACAAAACTTCTGAACCGGTACGACAAAATGATGAGCTTAGAGACAAAGCACTAAATTTATTTATGTACCTTCCTTAGACGTTGGCAACGTACTACGAAGACAACAACAACGACAAATAAAGGCTCCAGCGGTGCCAAAAGAGCAAAAAATTCCCGAAAGCCGCATAAATGCAAGTTTAATGTTGACTCTTAAAACAATTTTATGGTATATTTTGTCACTTGAACAAACATCAGGTGGTTTTAATACCGACCGTAAACGTTTCATTTTACCTCTCCGTTACCTTCCATACTTCTTTAAATTCCAACTTATTTTCTTTTATTTATTTTTGTTTCCGTTGTTCACCGCACTCATCTATTTAAGTTTAAAGCAAAAATTTTAATTAAACATACCAAAGCGAAAAAATGTGAAGAAATAAACAAACCACGGAAAAAAATATTTCGCATCCTTAAAGAGATTTTACCAAACTGCTGTGTGGTTTTATATATTTCATTATTAATTATTTACGGTACACATAACATTATCTCTAATGATTGAAACTATCCCCTACGAACGTGACCAAATGAAATATTCAGTTATTTAGTAAACAGATTTTTTTTTGTGTGGTGAGGAAGTGGAGTGCTTTATGCACCCTTAGACCGAACGTCGTCGTAATGGTGCAGCCTACACCCTAACATTAACATTTAGTACACGGCCTAAGCCTCTAGTTTGGAGATACTTATTCCTCCTCGACACCGCTTCGCATTACTTCGAGAAGAGTATCTTTTATGTTGGCATTTCAAGCCATGCTCTTGTGATTTTCCATCGGCGATCTCCACTTTACATAGCATTTTTTTGGTGTCTGCACTATTTATTAGTCAAGTTTCTGATTCTCTTTTCTAGGCCTAATTTCTTTGCTTTGAGGAATTAAATCGTATATAAATCTATCATTCGCTGGTTCTCTGCGCACGCTATTATCTTTTATACTATATTTTCTGCGTTTATTGGTCCAATCTAGGCAATTAGCTCTTCTCTAAACGTAAGCCACCTATTACAGTAAGAGAAGATGTAATATGCGTTGTCATAGTCTTCGTCGTCATATATGCAGTCGTGTAGATCCGTTTTTCTCATGAGGTGCAGGTAATTGCAAAAATAACCATATCCGGTCAACATATAAGTGAGAAAGTAATTTGTTTAGTATCAATCTAGCTGTTCATCTTTCTTGGCTGCTATTGTTTCATCTTTGTTGCTACATTTCGATTGTTTGCTCCTGATCTTCTTTTGCTATTGTTTGAATATAGTAGTTGGTAATTTTCTTGTTCAAGTGAATAGATTGAAAGGGATAATATTATATTACGTTATCATAAAAATTTGGCCATAGTGTAAGAATGTGGCAATAGCATTAGATAGAGTCCTTGGCACAGCACAAGCTGTTGTCGAAAAATGTCTTCAGCGAATCTGAAGAATTTGCTGTCCCAACAATGAGAACGCTTACTTTGTTTCTGGTATATAACGCATAGACTGTTGCAATCATAACCATCGACCACAAATCCGATGGAATTAGTTATACTCTAAGTCAGTTACCTCATAAAATTTGTCAGGCGCTAAAATCCGTATGGAACTAGAAGTGTTTGAAGAAATTGATATATATACAGAACTTTATATAACACAGTTAGTTAATTTGTTAATGAACTTTCACAGTAAATAAGCAAGACACTAAGTCAGAAAATTTAATTCGAGTACGGCTTTGGGTCAGTTGGCTAATAAACACTGACTAGGTACAAATAATTAAGAATATAAAAAATATTTCTGAACGGACCACTGATGACGAGTATTTGGCAACACTCCAAACAGCTGTATGGTCAACCACAAATTCAATCAATTAAAAAGTAATAAAAAGTTTTGTTATTGCGATTCAGTAATGTTCGAAACCTATCTATTAAATAAATTAGCTGATATTAAGTAAAATAGTTACTGCCATCATAAGTGATGTTAAAATCAAATTTAAAACAGTGTTTTTGTAAAATCAAATAAAGTGGCCTTTAGACATCAACGCGCGTTGACAAACACACGAAGTCTTCTCTCTCCATTACACATTAAATTTACCAACAATTTTTTAAACACGCCTCCAGCAAACAATGCAAAATTTGTGCACTCATCAGTATTAAAGCAATCGCTGAAGTGTCGACAGCGGCTGCTATGCGTAATTTCCTTACGAAAAATGATGACATTTAATTTATAATTTTAATTTATATATTTATATTTATTTTTATGATTTCAATTTATATATTTATTTTTATATATATTATATTTTATATAATTTAATTTTTTTTTTGGTATTTTTTAATAACAAATTTTTCGTAGGTGCACAATGCAATTAATATTTAAAACAAAATTTTTATTGTAATTTAATGTTTGGTTATTTTTTTTTAGCCCAAGGTTATTAATATTTTAATTCTCCTTAATAAAATGTTTTGGAAATTAAAAAATTTTACCTAGGTAGAAAATACAAATATTTAAAATAAAATTCATTCATATTTGCAAAGCATCGCATGCTAACGACAAATCATGCGTGCATTT
The DNA here is from genome assembly GCF_002237135.1 of Teleopsis dalmanni. NCBI lineage: Eukaryota > Metazoa > Arthropoda > Insecta > Diptera > Diopsidae > Teleopsis > Teleopsis dalmanni. The sequence goes on along the minus strand of NC_051848.1, from coordinate 68,929,813 downwards.
AAACGATGTTTACGCTTCCATTTCTCAAAATAAATAAAATTTTGCATGCCGACCAAATCCGACTGTATATGCAAAAAACGAGCATGTTTGAAGAAATATCAAATTTTTGATTTTCGTCAACACATTTCTTAAAATTTCAAATGTTACTATTACACAAACAAATTTCGCATTTCACAAAGTAGGAGAAAAGTAGGAGAAAAAAATTCTCATGTGAGAGCGATTTTTTTAGTATATTTGTTGTTTTATCTGGGGCGTGTTTAAAAAATTTTTAAAAAATTGTTTGTGTAATGGCAAGCGCGCGTTGACAACGAACGTTGCTGTCTAATGGGCCCTTAATAACAGTATTATAATTCCTTTTTTTTAATAGTTCACTCTATGTAGGTTGTTTCAGAATCAGCTGAGATTTGTGGTTTGGTTAAATTTTCTATATTTAATTTTTCACTGCCAACTTTAAGATTTATTTTTTAACACTGAAATGCCAGATATACGTTCATTGGATATGCCAAAATGCAAATTGGCAACCGTAGTACTATTAAGCTAGCACTATTTAGCCTCCATTTTCATCAACACCTGACAAAATGAAAATTAAATTTCAAAGTGGCATGAAAAGGACCTTCAGTTATACTAAAAAGTTTTCATTTTTTTCAAGTATCTTCAACTGAATAAAAATTATAATAATATTTTAAGTTATATACATAGACGTGTTTGATAAAATAAATAGAAGCAACGACGAAACACGATTTTCTACTTCCGTTTTTATTGGCAACTGAAGGATATACACATACAACTCTTACGGCTGTTACTCGACTGTCATGCATTTTAATCATGCATTCAGCGGATTGCGTGCATAAATAGTGAAGCTCATTAGGGTTGCCGCAAATAATTTAGTAGTATGGGAATTTAGTGCAGCGACAGTGTTGGCATGGAGGAGAAAGAAAGTGGATTGCCATAAAATCGTGTGACTTATGTCGAATAAAGTTGATAGGTGATATTATGTTAAAGTCTTGCAAATAAATGGCTTCATCAAGTGAGTAAATTACCATGAAGAATTTGAAGTATAACTTCAAAACTTCTTCACAACTTTGAGCAAAAGTGCTTGTACTCATATTAAAATGGGTTATAAAGTCGAGTGTCCTCTGTGTTTAACATCCAAGCTTTAAACAGCAAGATTATGGCAAATGTTATAAAAAATTAAAACGTTTCAAGTATTTATTTTTTTTAAAAAAGCAATAACCACAAACACTCCCTGTCTACTGAATGAAGACCATAAAATTACAAGTGGATAATAAATTGCATTATTCTCCTACTTTAATGATTCTTCAGTTCTACTCCTTCATGCGACAGAGTCTATTGCTGACCTCCTTTAGTTTCTCGTATCAAAAAGGATGGAAGGATATTTGTCAAGCGTTAAATAGAATAACATACATTTGGCTTTCTAATAGATCACTTAATTTTCACACTGTATACATCCAAGATGTGATACAAAATTCTCGTTATATGTTTCAGGTTCATATATTTCACCAAAGACAGCCAAGAACTACGACAATCAAGACTGTTTATTAACTACAAAAATAAAATGTTCTGATTTGACTTAGAGTTTGTAGAAGTCAGTTTTAGTTCTTGTTTTTCTGTCTTCACAAAGAGATTCATAAGTCCGTCTTAATATATCACGCTTCATATTTTTTGTGTTTCTCTGTGCACATTCTGTCACTCTTCAGTGTACTTGATACTTTTCCAGCTTCTCATCATTATCGTTAATCTATATAGATCTTAAACAAAAGTAATAGTATTTAAAAATAGCATATGTATTTTGGTAGCTAAAGTGCATAATAGGATAGAATTCTTCTAAATTGCTAAGAGAGTGGTTTCGATTCCATATTCCTCATAGCTTTTGTATAAAAGTGTGGACATATCAGTCCAATTGAATACATTGATAAATGCAAATATCTACCTTATTTATTTTTGGATATAAAGTTGAGTGAATGAAATAAATTGGTTACCATAAACTTAAACTTGAATCTCAATAAATTCGGAGACTGATATAACATGTGATCTACAAGAGTTCAACGAGTTAGATCCAGTCTAAATCAGCATTTAGACCAGTGTCTCTCAAGAACTGATACTAGTTTGGATACATTCTATCTGTTACTGTAGATTATGTTATAGATAGAAACTATACAGAGTATGAAAACAATGTCGCTTCTACGAGTGACTCAAATTAAGTTATATTCAATACAACTTCCTTTCTTTAATTACAAAGCTTTAATTCCGAAAATAAGTAAAAGGAGACATTATGCAGTCTTTAAATATATACGATTGACTTGTCCGCATTCAAGTCGAGCAATGTACTACTAAAGATCATAGGCTTAGATTTTCTTAGGATAATCTTATAAGAAATTTTTCATAGTTTGTTACACAAATTGCATATCGCAAAAACTCAAAATATAGAATCCGTGAAAAGTCAATTGGTAAATTGGTTATGAATAATTATTTATGTAAATATTTGATAGAAATGCATTTTGAATTTAAATCTATAAGAAACTTAAATGTTTGAACACTGATATGTATCCGCTATGTTTTTATTAATATTTAAATTATTTGTATTTATTCATATATTTTTATATTTATATTTTTTTTATAAATACAAGCGTTTAAGTATATATGTTGTTTTATAGTTTTTTAGATATATTTTTTTAAGAATTATTTTGTCATATTAATTTTCTTGCTATTGTCTTAAATGGTGTCTATATAGTAATATACTGTTTAAATGTTTTATGTTAGTTTATATATTCCGTAAGTTATATGTTTTAAGTATATTGTATTAATAAATATTAATAATGTGGCGCTATTATTCATTTAAATATATTTTTTTATAATTAAATTCGTGAAATGATAATTTGAAGTGCTTTGATTCGTCGTTATTCTCAATAATAGCAACTATGAATGACTTAAATGGTTAATTGTTGACAGAAACAATATCAGAAGAGGTAATTATGATGAAAACAATCTTTCTTCTTTTCTGTATTGAAGTGCAGAAAGCAGCTTAAATCTATTTTTTGTGTTATTTTCTGAAGTGATTATTTTCAGCAAAAGATTCTTTATTCAGTCCTTTTTATTTCGAGTTATTGCCATTGAATATAAGGTAGACAAATCCTTTTTAATTGCTGCTCAATTTATGCAAGACTTTGTGTCTTTTGTATCCTCAGCAACTGTTTCAGGATATCAAGTGAATTGGTATGCTCTTATATGTTTACCCTTTTCTGATGTTTTGCATTCATAACACAAATGAATTTATTGTTGTCCTTTGTTACCTTTAAGTACATTTTTTATTCTTACACTCGATTGATGTACTTCAGTCAGCAATTAGAGAGAAAAAATAAATTTGTGATTATTTTTGTTAAGCTGACTACTGAATGGCAAATTGTTGTTTATATATATTCATAATTAGTCGTGGTTTCCGAAAAATACAAAAAATTTAAGATATTTTTAGTTAATGTTATAGCTGTGACATTTATTTTACATTGTTTTGAACCACATAATGCCTTTATAATATCAAATAATATCGTAACATAATAATTGCATACATATATTATACAATAATTACCACATAAATTCAACCGAAATAATATCTTGAATTCTATTAAACATATTTTCAATATAAAAGTACACATATTTTTTTCCTTTGAAGGAAGTCCCTTCCTCTGCAGACAAGTCCTTTGAAAGCATAGTAATATATTCCATATACACATTATTGTTGGTATCAAATTATTTTGTTCCATCTGTCCGAGCAAAGACTACAATAAATTCACTCGCTAAGTAAACGATTTGTATCATTTTCTACTTCCAATTCTTCAAGATATTCTCTATCAAGATACTTTTTTAATAAAGTTTAAAATAGTAATAATAATAATTAAAAAAATAATAGTACTAGCGTACATATTACCAAACATTAAAAATAGCGGCTTATAGCGATGGAATTCTTAAAACCGAAAATTTTAATCAAGTAAAATTCTGGGCTGACCATATAGCTGTATTGGATACTGTCAAATATCCATGTTATCGTCTTAAGAAACATCAGTTGATTTTATTGGCTACTTACATATCTTGAACTGCAAGTATCAGGTATGGAACCCTATTAAATATGTGCCGTGGACTTGTGTATTAACACACAAAGCAAACAAAAACTTAACTTGCGATATTACGTTATTGTGTTAAAATCAAATCAATTAATAATACTATTAATAATAGGTAAGATGTAATTTAACGTCATTATTAAGAGGAAAGTGATTATTACTATGTTATGTTTAATAGAAATCAGTATATTCCTAATGTAAACACAGCAAGTGAATTTGTTAAAAAAATTTTCACAGTAAATGAACAAAACTCCAGAAATATGTGCGAACGTAAAAGTCAAGTACGGCTTTGAGTCAGTTGGTTAAGGTGCGCTAACTCTGAGCTTCAAATATGGCAGGGCATGAATTCGATTCGTGGTACTCATATATCAAAAAATTATTTACGAATAATTAGATTAAAGTTCAAAAAATATTTATGTAGATATGGTTTTTTTTTTTAAATATTAAACTATTAGATTTGTTCTATTATTAATAAAGCTTTTAAACCAAGTATATGTATTTTATATAAGTACTTAAAATCTAATTAATTTTTGTTTTGATTTTTTTGAATTTGAAATAATTAAAATGAAATGTTTTTCTGATAAAATGCGAACCAAACGCAAAAATAATGCTGCTAATGCATTTTAGTTGATACATAACAACATTATTATTATTCTCATATGTTTTGAGGTATATAAAATATTTTATTATTGAAATAATATATGTAAACAAATACTTATTGTATTGTTAATATATTTAGTTATAGACTGAATACATCACTTCTTTCAGTTTTGGTTCTATTTGAATTTCATATCAAGTAATTTATATATTATATGTATACTATGTGTATTAGGACGCATATATAAAGGATTGTGCGTGAACGAAAAATGGCAACTAATAATTAAATCCATTTTATATATGCTGACTGATTTTTAATCTTTGTTATAGATGAGTGATGGGCTAAATAGTCAGATTTTTTATTAATAAAAAAATAAATATATATAATATATTTCAGTTTCTTTATGAACTAATTATTCACACCAATGTTGACTCAACCTTCGTCAGTAATAATGTTTCAGGTTGTCGAAAAAAAAGTTTGATAAGCTTGAAAACCAATTCTTATTTAATTGAATAAGTGATATCTTCATAAATAATTTTAGTTCTTCAAATGTAGCTGTAAATATCAGAAAAGTTCACTTTAATTTTTTCTGTCAAGCCAGTGAATAAAAAACCTTTTAACCAATAAAGTCGCTTTGACTGCAGTTCTGGAGAAAAATGTAAAAAATGTTATAAAACTATTGATTGCACCATCTATCTACGGTCACAAGAACTCATCAGATATTTTATCTAGAATTAATTGATAGTTCTGAAAATTATTTGTCTGTTTGTTTGATTAAATTTTTTCGCAGCCAATTTCAAACTTAAGTCATATAGTGATTATATATTTCGGTTGCTAATAAGCAAGGATGGTTTACGAAAGAATTGAAATCATTCATTGAAATTAAAAACAGCATTTTTGATATATATTACTTTTTCACTAACGAACAGATAGAAGGCTGTTGAATCAAGAAAAACATTATCTGATGTTTATGAAGAAGTATTAAGAGAAAGTCAGTGCTCAAAAATTTAATCCAGCAAGTTTTTTCCATCACAAGTTGAAAGCGATAAATACACATCAAAGACATAAGTTCATCGCAATCTGTAAATAAGAACAAGTAACAGTACATTGATTTAATTTAAAAGTATATTGTCATTAGCTAGATAAAAGAATTTGTTCAACAAAAAGGGCCAAAGTTAATTCCCTATAAAAGATTTAGTGCTCCACCAGCATAATGTGAGACCCCATACAAATTGGGTTACTCGCTAAAGAATTTTGCAGCTAGGATGAGATATACTGTGAAACTCACCACATTCTCCAAATTCGTTTATCTTTCTTCTAATTATTTTTAATCTGGTACTTATGAAATTTACATGCGGAAGTCAGAAATCACTTGAATCAGTTATTCGTCAGCAAAAAAAAAAACAACATTTTATGAGAGTGAATTTATGCTACTGCCAAAAAGATGACAGAAGTATTTGAACCAGAATGAACAACATATATTGAAATGAATTATGGGTTTAATATTAAAAAATCGATTATCAAAACGAATAAGGCCTATTGCCATGAACATCAAAACATTATTGGGTTCGTCAATTGTTTTGGCTTGCCCTTAATATCTTCGATATCTAAAAAAAAGCAATTAAACAAAACCCATTAAGTTGATTAGCATGGATTAGTTACATGCTTGATTGGTTAATAAAAAATCAAATAAGGTCTATTGTCATGAACACCAGGATTTAATTGGGTTCGTCAAGTGGTCTAATTTATGAAGGATAGCTTCAAAAACTTTCTCAAGTTATGAAGGATACTATTATTCTTTCAAAACACTTTAATAAGAGCAAATACTGATTTCGTTAAATTATAATAATTATAACAAAATCAAGAATAATTTCAACAAAATCAGGTTTAAACTTGTATAATAAATTATCGGTATAAATAATATGTCGGTTAGAAATTTTGATAAGGTTTAAATTTTAACATTAAAGTTTATTGTTAGTCTACTGTTTTGTTCATTATTTTTTGACAGAAATAATATTTTGAAGGCAACTTCTCTCAATTCCTGTCAATCTACTTCAAAATATTTATTTTTCATCAATGTACATTTTTTTGAAAATTTCACTCACTTAAAAATAATAAAAATAGCAAAAAGTTTAGTTATCATCCTTACTTGACAAGTTTGGAAGAATGTGTCCCAGAATGGTGTTAAAGAAAAAAATAATGACAAAATGTTAAGTGAAATGTGACATAAAAACTAAAAAATACTTACATACCATTTAGGAAAGGAGAACACAATGTAGATACATTACAGCATCACACGAAAATCTGAATGAAATTTCTTCAACAAAGAAATCTGCATAGTAGTTCTCTTAGGGAGGATAATGAAAAATTAACAGAAAAAGTTTGGTAACACTTAACAGAGCACATTTCATTTATTTTAAGATTCTGATTCTTAAATATATTTTAAAATTTCTTTGATAATTTAAATATGTTAAAATTATATTAATACATTATTATTATTGCAATATATTATTAACTAAAATTACTTTAGGTTCTTAATTTTACTTCTGCTAACAAGCGCATAAAATATCTTAATGAAATGTATTTGCGGCTCTATGTCAGCTCCAAAAGGTTTCGCAAGATTCTTATTCAGCTACTATTCAAGAGGGTTCAAAATTTTTTTTTCTATTCAGTTCACTTCAGACAAAGATGTTGCGATAATTTTCAAAAAAAAAAAAAACAAAAATTAAAAACAAAAAAGTAAAAGAAATATATCTAAAATATTCCTATCACCAAGTGGAGTTAAGGTATTACTCAACTTCTGTCTTTTTTATAAAGTACTGTGATTCTACACTTCTTTTAAAGCGAATAAAGGTTTAAAAAAATGTTGTTGTCCATAATAATAACTTTTTTAGTATTTTGAAATCTGATTTTATCAAATCTTGATTATTTTCTAGAAATGAGTTTGTTTTCAGTTGCACTGCAATTATAAACACTGATAATTTATTCATAATCATATATATATACAAGTAGAATCTATATATATATAAAAGAATTTGAAGAATCTGAATAAGAAGCAAATCAGTCAACTACCAAAGAGATTTAACCTCTTCCAATCTACCTGCTTGAACTTAGATCAAATACCCTTCTTACACTCCTTGCACGACTGATTGGTAACAATACTTTTCATATTGTTCCCTTAAGCAGGGACAATATACACGAAACCAAGATTCAAATTGACACCGAAAATAATTTCAGGATCATAACTAAATATTTCGACGACAGTAAGAAAAATTAGTATACATACAAACTGATTAACAATAGTTTAATATAAATTAGACATCGAGATCATAGCTCTAATCTGGTTGCTAAATTGTAGGTTAATAACATTAAAATATGATTTTCTTATGGTCCAGTTTTGCATGAAATTATTTATCTGCCTGTGTACCACTGCAATTGTCTTAATATCGTAGATTTTTTATGATATTAGGTAAGTTGAAATTGAAATGTGATAACCTATTTACTAGTAAACATGGATGAACGAAAAATATTGAAGTAAGTAAAAATTTTTTAAATTAGTATTATAATATTTAGTATTATAATATTTATATATTATAATATTTATCACAATATTTAAGCTTTTAATTTATTTACTAAAAGATCTTAGATCAATCAGTGAATAATAACGAACGAAATTATGAGGAATACTCAAATTAGTCAGTGAGATGGGTGGTACTCTGTAGAAACCCCCCTGCCATCATAGAGTAAAAGTGCCCAGATGCACTAACTCGGAAAAGGCTCAACATAAGACTATTTAGACATGGCTATCCGAGTTGGATGTTATCTTCTTCGATTTGATTTGATCAGATCTTTAACAATTGGACCTTTGATGCGTATAAAATATAATTTAACGAAAATTGATGTATGAAGCTTATTTCTGTTGTTAAAAAGTTAGTGATTGAAAACATATAGTTTATGTTTAATGGATAGCCATTTATAGTCATTGTGATGGCTATAGTTTGAATGTAAAGTCGGTAAAAACATGCTTAAACAATAATGATAGAACCTTTTTAGGTCATTTATCATGATAGTAAAATATGTTAGTGAACCATAAAATAATAATTTGTGAGGTTTATTACTTTATTCTTCTTCTGTTTTTAGCTGCCACACTGATTCCGAGTGTAGACGATCAGACAATTTAACAAATATTATGTTTAAATAATTACAATAGAAATGACAATTTTTTCTTTTTGGTTTTATTTAAACACATTTGATTTAAATATGTTAAAAATTCATGATATAATTCTATATCACTTGCTGTTGTTAACAATATTCCAATGCTATTTGTTCCATATAATGTAACGAATTATGTTTCTGAGCTAGGACAACTGCTTTCTGTCAATACCTCATCTTCCTTCTGTTTTTGCCTGAAGTATTAGTTGTAGTAGATGGTTCATACTGCTATTTCTCATACTATGAGAATAATAATAATGAGAAGGTCCTGGTTTTTTTTATTGTATGTCATAATTAATAGTACACATTGTACATAAAATAATAAATAGACATACAGAAATTTAAATACTTTAATTTAAATTAATAGCCAACTGCGAACACACAAGTCATATACGATTTTGGATCAGTTGGCTAATGAACTCTGACTCTGAGCTTAAAATTGGGCAGGATATGGGTGGGGTTGAACCCTTGGTACTTCCAGTCTCAAAAAATTATTCACGAATAATTAAATATAAAAAGTAATTCCAATAACACTGGTATTGGATATTTGGCAATACTCTAAACAGCTGTATGGTCAGCCAAAAATTTATTTAATGAAAATAATATAAAAAGAGTTTTTGTTGCTGTAGTTCAATGATTATAAGAGTTTAAATAAAAGAAGTTTGCTAAGAATAAATGAAGAATTGGAAAAAAGATAACTATTTAATTTGTTGTTTAAATGAGCTAATTCAATTTAATTCAAATATAAAGTATAAACTATATTCAGTCTTTTAAGTTATAAATAACTGAATGGAGTTATACATTAAGACCGAAAAGCTTTCGGAAATTCTCATTTAAAATTCGCGCGCTGTATATTTTCCGATATTTTAAGTTTATGTAGTTTGGCAGCACTGTCCTTAATTACTATGCCAAAAATGAGCGCGATCTGTCAGACAGTTCGTTTACGGCAGCTGTTGAAACCAGTTCACCTCAGTAGGGCGTTGCGAAAAAAACAATGGAAAAAAATATTGAACAAAGAGTTTGCATCAAATTTTGTGTTTCGAACGAAATTTCGTGTGCAGAATCGTTGCGAATGCTACAAAAGGCTTATGGGGAATCAGTTTTATCGAAAACTCAAGTTTATGAGTGGTACAAAGCCTTCCAGGACGGTCGTACGACCGTCGAAGACATTTCGCAACGCACTACTGAGGTGAACTGGTTTCAACAGCTGCCGTAAACGAACTGTCTGACAGATCGAGCTCATTTTTGGCATAGTAATTAAGGACAGTGCTGCCAAACTACATAAACTTAAAATATCGAAAAATATACAGCGCGCGAATTTTAAATGAGAATTTCCGAAAACTTTTCAGTCTTAATGTACAATTGCAATCAGTTTCTTCATGTTCGGCAGTTTTTTATACTAAAATGTTAACTCAAGATTTTTTTAATAAAAACGGCTGCCATTTACTGTGCGATCAATTGTTTTGAATGCAGTACCTCTTCGGTTCGATTAATATCGTAAATTATCTTAGTACCGTAGCGCATCTGTTTGTTACTCTATACCCCATAATTTTTATATAGTACTTTTCATATATAAGTTACGATGTTTCGGTACGATGTTTACCTCAAGTCTAGTTTTCTTCATATCGCTTGAAATGTAAACTTACTATGGTATACCCTGACTTAATGGCTACAAAGAGCGCTAAAAAGCTTTGACAATCTGCATAACAGGGCCTCAGGTACTTATATTATAAGAGTCTCTCTATAGTGTACTAATCATCGCGTAAATCTCGACGGTGCATACTTAACTTAAATAATATATAGATACATAAATAATATTTAGTATATTAATATTATATATATATCATATTATTATTGTATATATAAATTATATATATATAATATTTAGATATATATATTATATGCTTTTTAGATTTAAACTTTGATCTCTTAATTTTAATTTCTAACCATACTTTTTTTTACTTTATATATTTATTTTAATCAAAGAAAATATTTTCGATCACAATATCTTCAAAAATTTTACTTTAAATACTAATTTATATTTTGACGAACGAATTGAAAGAAAAGTTAGTTACTAACAATTACTGATTTTATTGAACATTCAAACATTCAAGGACTTATTTCAAAACCTTCGTGCGAAAAGTCTGCTGTTTATTGGTGTCAAAATTGTCAAATTATTGCTAAGTTATATAAAATTATTGTGCATTTAAAGTAATTAAAGTTCTAACTAGTAAGTATATTTTTATAACTTCAATACACCTCATTTATTGCAATTCATTTTTATTTTAGCATTTAAAGCAACCTGATATCTTTCAATTCCTTCAGAGAAAACGTGTACACATTACTAGCTCATCCAGAATCCTTATTGCTTGGTCCATAGCGTGTATTCTGCTTAGTAAATATGGAGAACTCAGGTGATATGACGTCCGTCACTAAGTTCTACAATGACAGCCAATTACGAATTTGCTTATTGTGTAGTTACACGCACCCAATGGTTGCCTTGAAGTATTTCGTAACAAGAATCATAAGTGACTTCGTTAAAATTGAACAGGAACGTCCAGAATGCTTGCCAGATGCCGTGGTTCTGGTCAAAAGTGACGAAAGGTTTTTACTGGTTATACGCCTCTTGCGCGACATTCAAAGACTTTTTGATACTGTTATGCGCATAGTCAAAAATGCAAATGAGGCGTTCTATTTGGCATACAAGGATGAAATAATGGCCTCGTTTCTGGAAGGTATTATCAGTTTTAATAATGAAATATTGGAGGTGCTTGGCTCTCTTAGCGAAATTGAAGTTAGAAAACTCTCCAAATTAAATGTGAACGAAGTAATGCTTCAAACTAAGATACAAGTTTTTATATTGTTGGGAAAGAGGTGTCATGCAACAAAAAAATTATTGGAAACTATTGTGGAACGCAACCCTGGTCATTGACTGTATAGTATTATCAAGTCATCCTTATACTCTTATATATATGTAAACATATATAAGTTATGAATCCGCAAACCTGTTTGATTGGTCGCAGCATAAAATATTATTAATTTATCTATAATATTATTATATTATGGTATTTTACGATGTATCTATATTATAGATTATGAGCTCTTTACGTAAGAGTACAATAGACCAGAGTAATGTTGTGTCTTAGTTCAGTAAATTAAGCATTATAATTTCAAAACAAAAAATAAAAAGATTATAGTACGTAAGTGAACTGCTACATATCTTGTTAATCGCATATATGTTATATTTTATTGTATAAAATCGAAAATGTAGACAAGGTGTGGAAGATTTCTCTTCTTCCAAATATAAAATAAGGAAACTTTTTTAAACCCCAATACCTACTGAATCTAGTGTTACAATAACCACTTGCAACGAATCTTCTAAAATTGGTGTTACAATTACCATTTACCACTTCTGATCCCTTCTTTATCATCACTTAATGATGATGTCAAGTCATTATTCAAGTTTATATCACGAATGAATGAATGAATTGATTATTCATTAACTGATGAATGCATCTTAATGTACGATATTGTTAACGAGCTTATATGTTGTGAAAATTCCTGATAGGAGCATAATAGCCTCTTGGCTGTTTTAAATTTTGTGAATATTGAATACCATCTAATTTATAGCGATGAGACTATTCTATTATATTAGTAAAAAGGTGTTTCAATAAATTAAAATAAGAAGTATAAGTATTAATTTAGAATCATGCGTAATCATACATTGATATGAGTAAACACCACCTCATTTAGTAGTGTTAAAATTAGTCTAGTATAGAAAGATGCTATCGAACTCATTATTCTTCCTCTCGATTTAATATAGCAGCTTTGGTTAGTAGTCTCAGGTATGATTATTCGTAATTTTATCAGATTTTTTTAATAAAAATCTTGTTAAATTCTTCTTCCAACCTATCTTCTTCTTAATGTTTTCCACCACACTAGCAAATTTCACAGTTTTTGATTTTTATTATTAATAAGACGCTAATTTGTTTGGACACCAATAGATGTCGATATAGTTTTATCATTATCAAAATAAGGATTATTAATGTTAATCTTCATTAATGTTAATCGTTCAAGGGAAGGAAAATTCAATTATCCATTGTAGAAAAGTAGGCCATGTAATTCTTGTAACGCACTTTTTTACGTATTATTTTATCTACTATTTTCTACGTTTATTATCGGCTGAATTATAATGATTTAAGCAAAGTTCTATACTTTTATGTAGAAAACTTTTCGTCGCTAGAAGGCATACAACATCTTATCGGCTATTTGAAAAAATTATTTGGATATTTACTTAAAAAAAATTCTGTGAAAATTTTATGCATCTAGTTTGTTCAGCTCCTAATATTCAAACTGAAATAATATTTCAAGTTTTTAATTATGAATCCTTTAATAAGACTACTTAACTTAAAGGTTATCTGCTAACTATTGGCAATTTCTTACTGTGTTTTTACTCTAAAAAATTTTTTCGTCATATAAACCAATCCAAGCGCCAAGCTCAACTTTAAAAATTCTTCAAAGAGGGCAAAATATTGCCTTAAGAAAACTGGTTAACGCCCCATGGTATGTAAGAGGAGCTGATATCCACAGAGATCTGAGAGTGGATTCAGTTGAAAAATACATTAAAGATCGTGCTCTGAAACTATTCAATACAATTGACAGTCACAATAATCCAACTCTCAGTATCCTAAAAATACAGCGAAATTTGATAAACACAGGCAGATACAAAGATATCAGATCCATCATATTATAAAGCCCCGTAAAGCCCCGTATTTAGTGTGACTTAAAATTGTCCACAGATAAAATAGAGTAAAGGTGCTGATTCACCAACTCAGACATCTGAATATCAATATCAATATAAACCAATTTTAATCCTCATTGATCTACAAGAACACCCATTTTGTGATATTGATGTGCCTTTGTATTTATTAATAAACAAATCTGTCACGAAGTATTAAAGCTAATAATTCATTGTTGGTCATGGTAGATAAGGTGAGCGAGTACATTATTTTGGTGGACTATATCATAGAATACACATAGAATACTAGCAGATAAATGGTACATTAGGTTGGATGATTCTATCACGAAGTCCGTCCTGCGTGTAAGGGATTAGAATATTCCCAAGGTAAGACATACCTGTCGTAGTAGACGACTAAATTCCCGCCGCTATGCCAACACTTGTTGGAGTGTGAATGGTAAAAAGTGAGTGTTCTCACTTGCGACACCCGACCGGAGATATAAGACTGGTTCTGATGAACTGAGTATGACAGTGTCGTAGTAGCTGTAGTTAATACAAAAACTTACGCGGGAAGGATGATTATATTTTGCTGTCAATTCGACGTGGAGTTACGTATTCAACCGGGTGCTGTGACCCAAGATAAGCAGAGGTGTGGGTAGGTCTCACTCCTTATCAAGGATGAAGTTATGCCAAATACATAACTTTTATTGGTGCTGATGGAAATTCCCTGGAATTTCCAACGGGACGTATACCTGCGCATTATCTTGATAAGTGTGTCTTTTAGAGCACCTTGGTTTAAAACCTTCAAACAGGTATTCACGCTAAATATCATTGGATAACTGTATAATGGAGTGAATATATGACATATATGAATATATGACAGCTTAAAATCGATTTTAATATTGAATATATGAGTACATATTTCCATTATTTATCAAATCGAAAACAAATTTAACAAAACAAATAAAAAAAAGAACTAATAAGTACCAAAACTAGCTGTGTGAAGGGTACATATGCTTCTGCAAAATCCAAGTTAACAGTTTTTCTTGCTTATTGGTAATGTTTCTAAAAAAATGGATGTGTTAAAGTTTAAAAGTGTGGTTAAGAATTCCCCCAGTGGCATAGTATGGTATTATATAGTATATCCATTTTCATAGTTGTGTACAATTTTCCAATAAAGGTTCTCCTCGAATTGTTTTCTTTTCATTTTGGTTTACATGTTGCAAAAAACTTTAAAGAAAATGCGGAAATAGTGCCGAGTAATGAAGTAAGTAGAAACTTTATACAAATCAACTGCAGAAATTTGAGGGAAAACTTGTGCGAAGAAAAAGGATGCTCATGTAAACCTCAAAGTAATGGAAAGAAAATCAAACTTAAGATCATTATGAATAAACACAGTTAGAACAAAGCATTTATCTTTAATGAAATTGCAAAGCTTACGGATACTTGTTAAGTGTTATGCCCATTAAAAAAAAATATGTTTATGTATAAGGAAACTATTCACATAAAACGGAAAAGATTCATTTTATTCACCACTGCCCCCTTTGGGATTTCTGGTCCAAATGCTGAATAAATTTTTCTTTCGTCAAAACAGGAAGAGCTTTAATCAAAGTTTATGCAGATTGAATAATTTTAAAAGAAAGACATTCACTATTAAACTTTATCTCACTAAAAGAATACTGCCATTTATAATTTGAACTGATATTATTCTTATTGCGAAATCAAATTTAATTTCAAGAAATAACACTTTAAAAACATTTGTGGAAGATAGATTAACAAACTTAATACACTTTGTAAATACTCAAGAATATGAAATAAGATAAGACACTAAAATCAAACAACCATTGCTTGTTGAGTAAGATATATTAGATTGGGAAAAATATATTAATCGCACTAATTTTAAAAATATACTCGGACCTTTTTTATAAACCATTTGAAAAAAAGCATGAATTTTTTGTTTTTGTATTTTGATGGTAATCTATCAAAAATATATTGGATTACCAGTTAGTCTTAAATCGGAGTTTGTTGTTTTAGTAGTACATAGGTAATTTATTACCATAACTCCGGTACTGGTTTAGTTCTTTAACGTCATTCACGTGGATCAGCTTTAATGCTTTTCAGAAAATCAACAGACTTAAAAACTCGTTACTTATTTTTTGAAGACCCTTAACTAATACACAAATTTTCAAATGCACTTTTTTGGAGATATAAACACTAAGAAAATATAGTCGAAAACCAAGAAAAAAAATTATTTTAGTTTAGTAAATTAATTCATTATAATTAAAAGCTTTTTTTGTATTCTGATTATTTAATATGAACGTTAGGTAATATTAATAAAATTAAAGAGGAAGAATGAAAAACTATGAAGTGCCTATAATCTAAATCATTTGAAAGAGTGATATGTATATTTATCGATAATTCTTGTTTATGATTAATTAAGCGATTGTGTACGTATTTACTCATCATAATCCTAAGCAGACTACGTGTTGTACTCTCAATTGCCTAACTATGCCCGAAATATACTTGGTGAGATATCAGTTCTTACTTCCATCTCAGTTGTTAAGTATTTTATTTCAGAAATATTAACAATAGCTGTTAAAATTTATTTAGAATATAATTCAATTTAATTACATTGAAGCACTTTTTTATGGCAAACTATAAATTTTATCATTATCGAGAGCAGCTTTATCACTTGATATGACACAATAGCTTAATGCTTTTCATACTACATGGAGGTATCACAAATAAAAATAAAAATTAATTACATCTATAATGTGGTTTATCATATTTATAAAAAAAATTTCCAAAAAATTTGCATTTCTACTCAAAATGAGTAAATACGTGTATGTATGTACTAAAGTTTCAAATCTCAATTACACATAAAAGATTTTTCGCTTATATATTTTTCAATGAATAAAAATTTCACCAAAACCACAAAAAATAAGTTGGAAATTATAATAAAAAAATAGATCTTAAAGATATCGCCACAACATTTTTCTTCACATTCATAGAACCATACTTTATCACTGGACGAGATTTGAATCCAAATAACTACACATCTGTAACGGCAGAAAGTCATGGTCTCGTCAAAATTACCTCTTTTGGGTTATGACCAAAACTCATATTTTCCAGAATGTCACAAAAATTGCTTTTAACATACTGCTATACTTAAGTGACAAGGTACAGATAGCCTCGTCTTCTAGTAACCAATTTGTTTTTACTCTCACTCTCAATTTCATAATTTGCATAAAAAACAACAACAATTTTGATTTTAATGAACCCATGACTTTCTGTATAGCATGGCCCTTACGCAGTGTATTTACACCAGATGTTTTTAAAATTATATAATGTTATCCATGTCATACTCCTAATTCGGCAGCTCTATTTCAGTGACAAACATCGAAAGGAACTGACATCTATGGTAGAGCACTATATATTTACTAAGATTTGCCATTTTTCAATATATACAAGTCGTTTAATAACCGTTGAATGTGCTTAAGTTCTAAAGATTTACTACTAGAATGATAATTATGTGTTAGGTGAATTTCAAATTAAACTTTATTTACTGATGAAATTCATATTAAACCCTTTCGTTGAAGCCACATTTGACCTAACTATATAAAAAATGTACTCATAATTCTGAATTTGTATCTAAAGATATGTGTCTCAATAGGAAAAAGAACTATTGTTAGTAATAAGGTTTTGAACAGTAATGAAGTAACAACAACAAAAATGTTAATTTTTTCTTGCCGAGAGTGACACATCTTTATGACGAAAAGAAACTATTTAAAAGTAAGACGGATTCAAATAGCAAAGAAAATACGAGGACAAGAATTTTATTTAATTTAGTAAAATTTGTTTGACCATACAACGCTATTTCGAGTATTGCCAAGTACTCATCATCAGTTGTCTTAGGAAACATTCGAATTTCTAAATTAGTTTATAGTCCGTATATAATTTGTTTGGACTGCAAGTGTCAGGCTTAAAACTCGTGCCTTTCAAATTAGAAGCGATGACTAATCATGTTTATCCACAAGTAACCAAGGCTGCACAAATTTTAATCCTCAAGTTCCAGGTTTTTTGTCACTTTTTTATTTAATTAGTGACATTAACTAATGCACTTGCACTGCTTTAAATTAGAACGAGCTTATAAACTACAACTTTATTTGGAGACACAAGTTTAATGAATTGAGAGTTAATTTCTGAAATTGGCTACTTTTGTTTCAAAGCTATTTCTTTGTAGAGAGATCTGTTATGCATATTTTTTACTTATTATATGTAAAACGCCTTTTATCTACAAGTTCGTTAATCGCGATTCAAAAAGGTTGAACAATGTTTTTAATGTTAATCCTTTCTTGCCGAAAGTGATCATATAGCACGGTTTCGAGTTATATGATCAAAAATTTCAATAAATTAATTAAAATTTTTGTTGTTGTTGCTTTATTACTGTTCGAAACTTTCTAACTTAAAATTAGATTCTTTTCAGCATAAGATGCAGAGTCTTACTAGACTTTAGAAAGGAATTGTTAGTAATGTTAGAAAATATATGTATATATATATATACATTAAGACTGAAAAGTTTTAGGAAATTCTCATTTAAAATTCGCGCGCTGTATATTTTTCGATATTTTAAGTTTATGTAGTTTGGCAGCACTGTCCTTAATTACTATGCCAAAAATGAGCTCGATCTGTCAGACAGTTCGTTTACGGCAGCTGTTGAAACCAGTTCACCTCAGTAGTGCGTTGCGAAATGTCTTCGACGGTCGTACGACCGTCCTGGAAGGCTTTGTACCACTCATAAACTTGAGTTTTCGATAAAACTGATTCCCCATAAGCCTTTTGTAGCATTCGCAACGATTCTGCACACGAAATTCGTTCGAAACACAAAATTTGATGCAAACTCTTTGTTCAATATTTTTTTCCATTGTTTTTTTCGCAACGCCCTACTGAGGTGAACTGGTTTCAACAGCTGCCGTAAACGAACTGTCTGACAGATCGCGCTCATTTTTGGCATAGTAATTAAGGACAGTGCTGCCAAACTACATAAACTTAAAATATCGAAAAATATACAGCGCGCGAATTTTAAATGAGAATTTCCGAAAACTTTTCGGTCTTAATGTATATACTGATATACTATATCTCACTATTCCTATATCTGTCTGTATGTAAATGATGCTTGTAAATGAATCAAATCCATACCATGAAAAGCTTTTAAAAAGTTTCGAATATTTCTTTGAAAATTAAACATATTTAAAGTAACTAAAGTGATTCTTTGAATTGAATTAAAGCATGAAATTTACACGATTAGAATAAATTTATGAATTATTTAATTAATTATATGCTTTTCATGTTTTTAATTAAGCATTCGAAAGTTCGAGCCATTTGGCTTTAACCGCGCTCAGCGCACTTTATTGCTAAAAAAATTTGATTAAAAATTGCGGATTGCGGATTGCGGATATGGTGCACATATGAACTCTTTTGAGTTGAAAAAGATTTAAATTAAATCGAAGTTTTAATTCAATTTTCTGCTAAAAGCACGATTTGCTTTGACTTCCACATAAGGAATAAAAAATGCACACAACTTGTTGACATGAAACAGAATTTGGAGTTCCATTTGCCAACAAATTGTGGTTTCTCCTTATCCCATATCAGTTGGAAATTGGTTCTGTAAACCAAGTATGTAAAGCAAAGTATAAATTTCATTTATATATAATTTTTATTAAAATTCAAACATTTATTCTTCATCGGTTTACCTCTTGAATCAACATTCCTCTGCTGATTTCCATTTAAGCATGAATATGTATTTAAGCTAATTTCTCTCTGTGTGAAATTACGAATGCAAACAAATAAAATCCAATATTGAAGTACATATTTCACTCTAGCAATATACAAGGACGAATAAGTGCTGAAAACACACATATTTTTAATAATTTTTCCAAAATTAAATGAAAGCATTTGGAATTCAGGTTATCCTGGGGAATTTTCAGAAGTATTTTAAAAGCTTTTTACACTGAAATATTTTAAATATTTCGAAGAAAATACCATAATTTTAAAATAAATTATTTTGCAATAAAATTTGTTGCTTTTTTGCTTCTTTTATTTTATTACTAACATTCCAAAAAGTTTTTATTTGTTTATTTATTTATTGATTAAGAAAACGTTTTAACCCTAAGGATACCAGAGACAACCGAGCAAATTAAGGAAGCAATCCGCTTGGGCGTAAGCACAGAAAACTTTAAATCGATTCATTTTTTCAACAGAACAAGATAAAAACATAATAACACTTAAAAATTTTGTTGATAAAATTAATCATTAATAAAATTAATTATCATTAATTAATGGTAACAAAAAAACTTCTTTTTTTTACATAAGTAAATTTGACTATAATTTCTATAACTCGAACTACATAGAGTGCAATAGAGTTTAGAGAGCAAATTACGTACAATTACAAAACAATTCTCTAACTCGAAGTCACCATAAGTCGAACCCTTTCTTTGCAAAATGGTAGTTAGAGTTATGGAAGTTTAACTGTATTTAAAAAC
>NC_051848.1:68907812-68909490 GCF_002237135.1 Teleopsis dalmanni | reverse complement strand
GTCGGCAACCGCCGACGGCCTCGCGTCCACAGGGGCTTCGCAAAAAGTTACCGACTGTGGCTTCTAAGCACTTAATAAATATTTTGAACAAAT
The DNA here is from genome assembly GCF_002237135.1 of Teleopsis dalmanni. NCBI lineage: Eukaryota > Metazoa > Arthropoda > Insecta > Diptera > Diopsidae > Teleopsis > Teleopsis dalmanni. The sequence continues at coordinate 68,909,397 of NC_051848.1, read as the reverse complement.
TGGTTTGATAATGGCATTAACCATATTCGAAGTATTCCTGAAAGTTTATATAGTAATCAGATTCATGTTCACAGTTCCAGTCAGTATAGCTTTGAAGGAAAGAAGCTTCTCAAAGTTAAAATTGATTTAGACGTACTAGAAAAGTATGATGATCCAAGAGAGACTATCTCCATTGGAAATTCTATAAAATGAAACAAAAATAGCAGATGGTACAAATTATGATATAATTTAAAAAAAAATTGAGTGAGACTAAAAGTAGGAAAATTCATTTATTTTAATTTGTGTTTATTTTAATTTGATTAGCAATAAAACTTTCAATCATGCTTTATAGTATTAGTGAATGTAACTTATTTACTTTTACAACTGGGTTATAAAGGAGGCCTCGCAATTCTGATGTTGCTGACGTGCAGAGTTGGTCTAGCTCCGCCACTGTGGATCGTTAAACAATCGCTAAATGTTTTAAAATCTTATAAATCAAAAATATAAATATTTATATAAATATTTGGTATATATGATATAAATATGATATAAATATGATATAAATATTTGACATAAATGTCTACCTAAGCACATTATGCACAAAACTGTAAGAAATTGAAAGAACTGGATCTTTAACAGATTTCATCGACATGTGTGCTTGATTGTAAGAGATGTCCAGAGTGTCTACGTAATTACCTGCCTTTATGGTTCAACACCACGGTGTTCTAAACACAAGTATCAAGATAATGCGCCAATAAACGTTCCTCTTGGTGAAAATTAAGGTCCATTCAACCTCTGCTGGTTTTTGGTTCATAGCACCCGTTTTGAAAACGCAAGACCAGGTTGACTAATAGTAAGTAAATACAATCATTCTTTCCGCGTTAATTCTAGTTTTCATCACAGCCACCACGACACAGCGAACCGCCGGTCAGCTGACTCAAGTGAAAAATCACTTACTACCATTTACACTCCAAACAGCGCCAGATGGTGTCGAGATTTTACTCGCCTTTTACGAAAGTATTGTCTTACTTTGGAAATATTCTAACCCCTTACCCGCAGTGAGTTTTTTAATGAGAGATGTCTCTATATGTTTTACGTGATTTCCTGCCAGGAAGGCTCAACATCACGGTGCTCTCAACACACGTATTAATTTAAGAGTCCATCAACGCCTCATTGGAATCGCATTGGTGATTTCCCCGGTACCAATGAAGAAATTCATGCAAGTCATAACTTCCACCTTGGTAAGATGCGAGGCCTACCAACTACCTCTGTTAGAATTTGGGCTGCAGCACCCGGTTTGAAACGCACTCCACGGCGAATGAATGACAATCCAATACCAATCATTCTTCCCGCGTACATTTGGGTTTTAACCAACAGCCACTACGAGTCCAACACCAATTGATCAGAACAGCAGAAGCTGCGGGCCACTGACCCCCATAGTACCAGATCGGATCATCTCTGGTCAGATGTCACAAGTTGCAGACCTCAACTTCCCACCATTTACACTTCTTGCATAAGTGCCAGACTGGCACTAGGGGATTTTAGTCGCCTCTTACGACAGGCCATCCTAACCGCGGGAGTATTCTTTTCCCCTCTCCGCAGGAAA
>NC_051848.1:68885457-68907712 GCF_002237135.1 Teleopsis dalmanni | reverse complement strand
ATATGGGTCATTCTTTTACAAACCGGACGGATTTTGGCAAAAAATGACCTCATCACCTCCGATTTGGCTGAGCTCCTTTCATAAAATAAGAAGACCCGTATCTCGGGAAAAAATTTTGTAATTTTTTTCCTAGGAGATATGGACCCATGGGGTTTTGAGAATTGGCATTGTAGACACATTTTCAAATGGCTATATTTCAAGTTCTATAAAAAGTAGAAACTTGAAATTTATTGCGTTTTAAAGATAATTGGTTGAACTTTTAAGAAATTGTTTAAACAATTAAGATTGTTTATATTTAAGTACTAATATTAACCGTTAAATTTCAAAAAAAAAGATATCTCAAAACGGTACGCAACATTTTTCATTTTTTATATTTTATTTGAATTCAGTTTTAAATTTTACTAAGAAATAAAAATTTTCATGATGGCACCGATTTTTATAAATTTTTTAAATTTTTTTTTTCTCATAAAACACATCAAACACATGCGTGCTATATTTACATTGAATGAATTTTCAAAAAATATACCACAAATATTCTTATATAATATTTTTGATTTCTATTAGTAATAAAATTGTACATAAAACTCAAAAATTTCAGGACGATATTGTCGTTGGAAGTACTTTTAAAAAATTTATTTATCCTTCACATCACTCCAAACACATACACACGATTTTTCAGTAAAAAAAAAACAGAGGAATACGTCACACAAATTTTTCATTTTTACTTTTAATTCCGATTAAACAATAAATTCTTCTACGAAAATAAATATTTCCAGTGTGATATTGCTTCCAGAAGTAATTTAAAAAAAATTAATTTATCAGGTGTCCTTCATGTTACTCATACGCACCATAATACCCTTGAATCAATTTTCCAAGAAAAGTGACACAATATTCACATTTTAAATTAGTTCCGCATCATCTCTATTTTTAAATTATAAATTTTAACATAATTAAACCGTTTTATGAACTTTTTCTTATATTGATCAGTTTAAAAATTAATTAGTTCCACACTAGCTGAACTACCTGAATAACTGAAGCACATAAGTACACCCACCTTCTATGGTGAGTGTTATTCTGCTACAGTTGGAAAAATTCTTTAAGCAGGTAAGAACTGTAAACAATTTGAAATGGAGTGTCTAGGTACTCCTATCTTTAAAAGATCCAGTATCAAATTTGGTATAAAATGTTAAGTAAGTCTGATAAATTTTCAAGTAAGAACATTTAAATAATGGCAAAAGTTGAAAAAAATAAATTGCATCTACGGCAATTCAATGACTTAAAATGTTTCAATCCGCTGAAGTTAAAAATACATCCAAGAAAGGCCAAAGTAAGGCAAGTTTCAGATAGTATCCTGCGTATGTTGGGGATGCCTAGGACCAAAAAAATATGGGGAAAAAAATATGTAACAGTTGCCGAATGAGACTGGCGATGAGAGCCAAAAAAAATAAGAACAATGAAGGAGCTATATCGGAAAACAACAGCCAGTCATTGAGCGAGGAAAATATTCAACCATCAAGTAATAGTAATAACATACGAAACTGAAGTCAGAAAAAGTGCTATTAGTCCATTAAATAAAGCACTCTCTCTAATAAGCAATACCCCAATTACATCGAGAAAACTTAAACAATAGGAATATAAAAATGAAAAAATAAAGGATATAACTGAAGCGATTAAACATAAAATTTTCAACATTCCTCCCGATGAGTCCAACAATAGCGATGAAGAAGATGACCTTGCATCAATTTTAAAAAATCTACAGGAAAAATTCAATGGCTCAGCAGATAGGACGATGAAAATAAAAATATTGAGTGTGGTACATAATTGGTCTTTTCGAAGAATCACAACTCACTTTCCAAACGCTACAAAGCATATGATTACTGTAGCTAAAAAACTTGCTTCAGAAAAAGGAATCTTAGAAGACCCAAACCCAAAAAGCCACCCATCGTTAGAAAACGATGCTTAGCTGGTACCTTAAAGAGGAATGCTGCAAGAGCTAGTCTTCAACATATAGCTTAAAACTTAGAGGAACTATTTAAGCCTTATTTGCAGTTTACTATTCCCCACCTTTCACACCCACTAAAACTTAATGTATAAATTTCATCGTGACTACAAGTTTATTGGGGTAATAGCTTTACAACTCGGAAAGCAAATAGCACTACAAAATCATTTTTAATATTATCCCCTGTCCACAAATCTGCAAAGCAACTCTTTCTGAGTACATTCAATACGAATTGTGTCTTATTTTCTGGTTATTGTTCTCACTTGAAAGTTTTAAATAATATGAATCTTCTTTCAGATTTACTATTCCCATAACAAGCATACTCAGAAAAAAAAGTACTTCACATGTGTTCACAAATTATAAGATAAAGAACAAGACTCATATTAAGAACGTAGTCTCAGTTTTGAACTAAAAATTTTCAATCCTAAAGATAGTAAGAGTGTGCAACTAATTTCTCATTCATTAAATTTTATAATTAGTTTATAATTACTTAATTTTAGAAGAACGAATGCATAAGAATTAACCGCATATATACAGGTTCCTCGCAATAAAAATTCTTCCTACGGTTGACCAAACAGTATATAAGACAGTATTAATTAGAAAAACTAATTTTAGATAAAATAAATATATTCAGAATCTATGCCTAAATAGTTGACAACATTTATGTTTATGGAATATTAGCAAGAGTACTAATTCCTCCTCCATAGAATCTAAGTCCATAACAAGAAATTTGCATGGCAATTGGTTGTGATGAGATATAGAAAAATATAATGTATTTCTGCTATATACTTAAAAGAAATATTCTTATAAAAAACACAGTCCATTAAAATATAATCCGTAGCTAATAAAGTCGTTTCAAACGTCAACAACCACTTTGACTGCAAAAAGACAAGATAAAAAATCTATCCAAAATAAAATAAACGCACTCTTTCTCGTGATAAATTTTCTGATGAATCTAAACTTTTAAGTTCTAACAAAATTTTGGTTATTAATCGCGTGAATGGAATATATCTTTTATTATAATGACATTTAAATCAGATATTAATCTATCTTTTTCATATTGACAAGAAGCTTTATATCTGTGTTTGTAAACTCTTTAAAAATTTAGAATTTTATGTCGAAATAGAAATATTATTCAATATGAAACGGAGTTTTCAATATGGCTACTTGAAATGATTGAACTTTAACATAATATGTCAATGTAGACATATAATAGGGAGTAGCTTCCAGCCATATTACCAAATAACATTCGTGTCGTCCACTCAGATAGTAGGAGGTTCTTAGGCATGCACCTAGGTTACATACCTTGGCGTGACCACATTCAAGCTAAAGAACTGCAATTAAGCTTCAAGGTTATAAGTCATTAGTCGCCTATGGCTACAGTACAAATAATAATATATATGGAGTTATGGTATCCAGCTATTTGGTACGGCAAGTGTATCACATATTGGCGCCAAATCGTGCATTAAAATCGCAAGTTTCCACCAAGGTCCACAAATTAAGTAAAACTGAGTTTAAACATATTATATTATATTATATATTAATATAATATATAATTTCATATTCTTAAAGCATTATCAAACGTGTTATCTTTAATTAATCATATGTCCCAATATAACGTATTTGAAGTGAATTAAATAAGCCTCGTATAAGATGTACTTATTCCATTTTATGTTGTTCAGTCGTAAACGTTAGAATATAAAATAAGAGAATATGTTATATGTAAAAGGTTATAATAAAATACACAACATATTTTAAAGTAAGGCAAACATCTCTTGATATCTCTTGATGATCGCTCTTTCATCTCTTGATGTTTGAAGGAATTCTACAAATATTTGAAACGAACTGCATTCACGATGATTTCTCTAAGGTATCTTTCACTTTATTAAAAACTGTTTTTGAGTTATTAATAGAGTGTTATTATTTTACATTTTGTATATCCAAATTTTACATATTTTTGGACTCTCACGTCATCTTATTTTGTAGAGCTATCTTGTTTATTTATGTTATATTAAAATTCTATATCTATTTCAAACTAAATAAGTACATTGAATGCTTCTTATAAGTATTTTAATGTGACGGAATTAAAAATGCCTTTATGAAGTGTATTTCTAGTTACCAGTAGCACTATTTCTGTAAAATATTCAACTAATTGTTAATTGTATATGGGTCATTCTTTTACAAACCGGACGGATTTTGGCAAAAAATGACCTCATCACCTCCGATTTGGCTGAAATTTTTTTTATGAGCTCCTTTCATAAAATAAGAAGACCCGTATCTCGGGAAAAAATTTTATAATTTTTTTCCTAGGAGATATGGACCCATGGGGTTTTGAGAATTGGCACTGTAGACACATTTTCAAATGGCTATATCTCAAGTTCTATAAAAGGTAGAAACTTGAAATTTATTGCGTTTTAAAGATAATTGGTTGAGCTTTTAAGAAATTGTTTAAACAATTAAGATTGTTTATATTTAAGTACTAATATTAACCGTTAAATTTCAAAAAAAAAGATATCTCAAAAGGGTACACAACATTTTTCATTTTTTATATTTTATTTAGATTCAGTTTTAGATTTTACTAAGAAATAAAAATTTTCATGATAGCATCGATTTTTATAAATTTTTTAAATTTTTTTTTTCTCATAAAACACATCAAACACATGCGTGCTATATTTACATTGAATGAATTTTCAAAAAATATACTACAAATATTCTTATATAATATTTTTGATTTCAATTAGTAATAAAATTGTACATAAAACTCAAAAATTTCAGGACGATATTGTCGTTGGAAGTACTTTTAAAAAATTTATTTATCCTTCACATCACTCCAAACACATACACACGATTTTTCAGTAAAAAAAAAACAGAGGAATACGTCACACAAATTTTTCATTTTTACTTTTAATTCCGATTAAACAATAAATTCTTCTACGAAAATAAATATTTCCAGTGTGATATTGCTTCCAGAAGTAATTTAAAAAAAATTAATTTATCAGGTGTCCTTCATGTTACTCATACGCACCATAATACCCTTGAATCAATTTTCCAAGAAAAGTGACACAATATTCACATTTTAAATTAGTTCCGCATCATCTCTATTTTTAAATTATAAATTTTAACATAATTAAACCGTTTTATGAACTTTTTCTTATATTGATCAGTTTAAAAATTAATTAGTTCCACACTAGCTGAACTACCTGAATAACTGAAGCACATAAGTACACCCACCTTCTATGGTGAGTGTTATTCTGCTACAGTTGGAAAAATTCTTTAAGCAGGTAAGAACTGTAAACAATTTGAAATGGAGTGTCTAGGTACTCCTATCTTTAAAAGATCCAGTATCAAATTTGGTATAAAATGTTAAGTAAGTCTGATAAATTTTCAAGTAAGAACATTTAAATAATGGCAAAAGTTGAAAAAAATAAATTGCATCTACGGCAATTCAATGACTTAAAATGTTTCAATCCGCTGAAGTTAAAAATACATCCAAGAAAGGCCAAAGTAAGGCAAGTTTCAGATAGTATCCTGCGTATGTTGGGGATGCCTAGGACCAAAAAAATATGGGGAAAAAAATATGTAACAGTTGCCGAATGAGACTGGCGATGAGAGCCAAAAAAAATAAGAACAATGAAGGAGCTATATCGGAAAACAACAGCCAGTCATTGAGCGAGGAAAATATTCAACCATCAAGTAATAGTAATAACATACGAAACTGAAGTCAGAAAAAGTGCTATTAGTCCATTAAATAAAGCACTCTCTCTAATAAGCAATACCCCAATTACATCGAGAAAACTTAAACAATAGGAATATAAAAATGAAAAAATAAAGGATATAACTGAAGCGATTAAACATAAAATTTTCAACATTCCTCCCGATGAGTCCAACAATAGCGATGAAGAAGATGACCTTGCATCAATTTTAAAAAATCTACAGGAAAAATTCAATGGCTCAGCAGATAGGACGATGAAAATAAAAATATTGAGTGTGGTACATAATTGGTCTTTTCGAAGAATCACAACTCACTTTCCAAACGCTACAAAGCATATGATTACTGTAGCTAAAAAACTTGCTTCAGAAAAAGGAATCTTAGAAGACCCAAACCCAAAAAGCCACCCATCGTTAGAAAACGATGCTTAGCTGGTACCTTAAAGAGGAATGCTGCAAGAGCTAGTCTTCAACATATAGCTTAAAACTTAGAGGAACTATTTAAGCCTTATTTGCAGTTTACTATTCCCCACCTTTCACACCCACTAAAACTTAATGTATAAATTTCATCGTGACTACAAGTTTATTGGGGTAATAGCTTTACAACTCGGAAAGCAAATAGCACTACAAAATCATTTTTAATATTATCCCCTGTCCACAAATCTGCAAAGCAACTCTTTCTGAGTACATTCAATACGAATTGTGTCTTATTTTCTGGTTATTGTTCTCACTTGAAAGTTTTAAATAATATGAATCTTCTTTCAGATTTACTATTCCCATAACAAGCATACTCAGAAAAAAAAGTACTTCACATGTGTTCACAAATTATAAGATAAAGAACAAGACTCATATTAAGAACGTAGTCTCAGTTTTGAACTAAAAATTTTCAATCCTAAAGATAGTAAGAGTGTGCAACTAATTTCTCATTCATTAAATTTTATAATTAGTTTATAATTACTTAATTTTAGAAGAACGAATGCATAAGAATTAACCGCATATATACAGGTTCCTCGCAATAAAAATTCTTCCTACGGTTGACCAAACAGTATATAAGACAGTATTAATTAGAAAAACTAATTTTAGATAAAATAAATATATTCAGAATCTATGCCTAAATAGTTGACAACATTTATGTTTATGGAATATTAGCAAGAGTACTAATTCCTCCTCCATAGAATCTAAGTCCATAACAAGAAATTTGCATGGCAATTGGTTGTGATGAGATATAGAAAAATATAATGTATTTCTGCTATATACTTAAAAGAAATATTCTTATAAAAAACACAGTCCATTAAAATATAATCCGTAGCTAATAAAGTCGTTTCAAACGTCAACAACCACTTTGACTGCAAAAAGACAAGATAAAAAATCTATCCAAAATAAAATAAACGCACTCTTTCTCGTGATAAATTTTCTGATGAATCTAAACTTTTAAGTTCTAACAAAATTTTGGTTATTAATCGCGTGAATGGAATATATCTTTTATTATAATGACATTTAAATCAGATATTAATCTATCTTTTTCATATTGACAAGAAGCTTTATATCTGTGTTTGTAAACTCTTTAAAAATTTAGAATTTTATGTCGAAATAGAAATATTATTCAATATGAAACGGAGTTTTCAATATGGCTACTTGAAATGATTGAACTTTAACATAATATGTCAATGTAGACATATAATAGGGAGTAGCTTCCAGCCATATTACCAAATAACATTCGTGTCGTCCACTCAGATAGTAGGAGGTTCTTAGGCATGCACCTAGGTTACATACCTTGGCGTGACCACATTCAAGCTAAAGAACTGCAATTAAGCTTCAAGGTTATAAGTCATTAGTCGCCTATGGCTACAGTACAAATAATAATATATATGGAGTTATGGTATCCAGCTATTTGGTACGGCAAGTGTATCACATATTGGCGCCAAATCGTGCATTAAAATCGCAAGTTTCCACCAAGGTCCACAAATTAAGTAAAACTGAGTTTAAACATATTATATTATATTATATATTAATATAATATATAATTTCATATTCTTAAAGCATTATCAAACGTGTTATCTTTAATTAATCATATGTCCCAATATAACGTATTTGAAGTGAATTAAATAAGCCTCGTATAAGATGTACTTATTCCATTTTATGTTGTTCAGTCGTAAACGTTAGAATATAAAATAAGAGAATATGTTATATGTAAAAGGTTATAATAAAATACACAACATATTTTAAAGTAAGGCAAACATCTCTTGATATCTCTTGATGATCGCTCTTTCATCTCTTGATGTTTGAAGGAATTCTACAAATATTTGAAACGAACTGCATTCACGATGATTTCTCTAAGGTATCTTTCACTTTATTAAAAACTGTTTTTGAGTTATTAATAGAGTGTTATTATTTTACATTTTGTATATCCAAATTTTACATATTTTTGGACTCTCACGTCATCTTATTTTGTAGAGCTATCTTGTTTATTTATGTTATATTAAAATTCTATATCTATTTCAAACTAAATAAGTACATTGAATGCTTCTTATAAGTATTTTAATGTGACGGAATTAAAAATGCCTTTATGAAGTGTATTTCTAGTTACCAGTAGCACTATTTCTGTAAAATATTCAACTAATTGTTAATTGTATATGGGTCATTCTTTTACAAACCGGACGGATTTTGGCAAAAAATGACCTCATCACCTCCGATTTGGCTGAAATTTTTTTTATGAGCTCCTTTCATAAAATAAGAAGACCCGTATCTCGGGAAAAAATTTTATAATTTTTTTCCTAGGAGATATGGACCCATGGGGTTTTGAGAATTGGCACTGTAGACACATTTTCAAATGGCTATATCTCAAGTTCTATAAAAGGTAGAAACTTGAAATTTATTGCGTTTTAAAGATAATTGGTTGAGCTTTTAAGAAATTGTTCAAACAATTAAGATTGTTTATATTTAAGTACTAATATTAACCGTTAAATTTCAAAAAAAAAGATATCTCAAAAGGGTACACAACATTTTTCATTTTTTATATTTTATTTAGATTTAGTTTTAGATTTTACTAAGAAATAAAAATTTTCATGATAGCATCGATTTTTATAAATTTTTTAAATTTTTTTTTTCTCATAAAACACATCAAACACATGCGTGCTATATTTACATTGAATGAATTTTCAAAAAATATACTACAAATATTCTTATATAATATTTTTGATTTCAATTAGTAATAAAATTGTACATAAAACTCAAAAATTTCAGGACGATATTGTCGTTGGAAGTACTTTTAAAAAATTTATTTATCCTTCACATCACTCCAAACACATACACACGATTTTTCAGTAAAAAAAAAACAGAGGAATACGTCACACAAATTTTTCATTTTTACTTTTAATTCCGATTAAACAATAAATTCTTCTACGAAAATAAATATTTCCAGTGTGATATTGCTTCCAGAAGTAATTTAAAAAAAATTAATTTATCAGGTGTCCTTCATGTTACTCATACGCACCATAATACCCTTGAATCAATTTTCCAAGAAAAGTGACACAATATTCACATTTTAAATTAGTTCCGCATCATCTCTATTTTTAAATTATAAATTGTAACATAATTAAACCGTTTTATGAACTTTTTCTTATATTGATCAGTTTAAAAATTAATTAGTTCCACACTAGCTGAACTACCTGAATAACTGAAGCACATAAGTACACCCACCTTCTATGGTGAGTGTTATTCTGCTACAGTTGGAAAAATTCTTTAAGCAGGTGAGAACTGTAAACAATTTGAAATGGAGTGTCTAGGTACTCCTATCTTTAAAAGATCCAGTATCAAATTTGGTATAAAATGTTAAGTAAGTCTGATAAATTTTCAAGTAAGAACATTTAAATAATGGCAAAAGTTGAAAAAAATAAATTGCATCTACGGCAATTCAATGACTTAAAATGTTTCAATCCGCTGAAGTTAAAAATACATCCAAGGAAGGCCAAAGTAAGGCAAGTTTCAGATAGTATCCTGCGTATGTTGGGGATGCCTAGGACCAAAAAAAATATGGGGAAAAAAATATGTAACAGTTGCCGAATGAGACTGGCGATGAGAGCCAAAAAAAATAAGAACAATGAAGGAGCTATATCGGAAAACAGCAGCCAGTCATCGAGCGAGGAAAATATTCAACCATCAAGTAATAGCAGTTCGGCTACATACGAAACTGAAGTCAGAAAAAGTGCTATTAGTCCATTAAATAAAGCACTCTCTCTAATAAGCAATACCCCAATTACATCGAGAAAACTTAAACAATAGGAATATAAAAATGAAAAAATAAAGGATATAACTGAAGCGATTAAACATAAAATTTTCAACATTCCTCCCGATGAGTCCAACAATAGCGATGAAGAAGATGACCTTGCATCAATTTTAAAAAATCTACAGGAAAAATTCAATGGCTCAGCAGATAGGACGATGAAAATAAAAATATTGAGTGTGGTACATAATTGGTCTTTTCGAAGAATCACAACTCACTTTCCAAACGCTACAAAGCATATGATTACTGTAGCTAAAAAACTTGCTTCAGAAAAAGGAATCTTAGAAGACCCAAACCCAAAAAGCCACCCATCGTTAGAAAACGATGCTTAGCTGGTACCTTCAAGAGGAATGCTGCAAGAGCTAGTCTTCAACGAATACATAATCCAATTCAAACACCAAAGGAATTATTTAACTGGGCTAACGAATGTTTACCAAATGTTGTGTGCCATTTCTCAACATCAACAGACTATGAAGCTGAAGAAAATAAGATTAAACACCATTTCGAAGCAGCTACATCAGTTAAAGGCACATTAAAATATCACTGCTTTATTCCTAATTCGAAAACGATATTAATGGCAAAAATATTTTCTTCTGCAGACATTACAGATTATGTATCAATAATGAAATGATTATTAATAAAATCAATACAAAAACTTAAAAAAAATATTTTGTTTATAGTTCTTTACAGTTTATCTCTATATAGAATTGTTTACAGTTTATTTCCTATAACAATTCGTACCTGCTTAAAGAATTTTTTCAACTGTGTAATTATGTGCTGCAGTTATACAGGTAGTTCAGCTAGTGTGGAACTAATTAATTTTTAAACTGATCAATATAAGAAAAAATTCATAAAACGGTTTAATTATGTTAAAATTTATAATTTAAAAATAGAGATGATGCGGAACTAATTTGAAATGTGAATATTGTGTCACTTTTCTTGGAAAATTGATTCAAGGGTATTATGGTGCGTATGAGTAACATGAAGGACACCTGATAAATTAATTTTTTTAAATTACTTCTGGAAGCAATATCACACTGGAAATATTTATTTTCTTAGAAGAATTTATTGTTTAATCGGAATTAAAAGTAAAAATGAAAAATTTGTGTGACGTATTCCTCTGTTTTTTTTTACTGAAAAATCGTGTGTATGTGTTCGGAGTGATGTGAAGGATAAATAAATTTTTTAAAAGTACTTCCAACGACAATATCGTCCTGAAATTTCTGAGTTTTATGTACAATTTTATTACTAATTGAAATCAAAAATATTATATAAGAATATTTGTAGTATATTTTTTGAAAATTCATTCAATGTAAATATAGCACGCATGTGTTTGATGTGTTTTATGAGAAAAAAAAAAATTTTAAAAATTTATAAAAATCGATACTATCATGAAAATTTTTTATTTCTTAGTAAAATTTAAAACTGAATCTAAATAAAATATAAAAAATGAAAAATGTTGTGTACCCTTTTGAGATATCTTTTTTTTTGAAATTTAACGGTTAATATTAGTACTTAAATATAAACAATCTTAATTGTTTAAAAAATTTCTTAACAGCTCAACCTATTATCTTTAAAACGCAATAAATTTCAAGTTTCTACCTTTTATAGAACTTGAGATATAGCCATTTGAAAATGTGTCTACAATGGCAATTCTCAAAACCCCATGGGTCCATATCTCCTAGGAAAAAAATTACAAAATTTTTTCCCGAGATACGGGTCTTCTTATTTTATGAAAGGAGCTCATAAAAAAATTTCAGCCAAATCGGAGGTGATGAGGTCAAAAAGGTGTCCGGTTTGTAAAAGAATGACCCGGTTTGTATGAATGATATACAGTTTTTCTGTAAATAGAAATTTTTAATAACTTTTTGTCGACAATATATACTCAGCAGCTACAAAAGTAAGAACAGAATACATGGGCTATTGGTGTTCTAAAATTTTTTAAAATTGGACAATTTTTTTAAAAATAAATCAATTTAGGAAAGTAATCCTTACAAAGGATATAAAGTCCTATGGAATCCTATGCACATTTTATTTTAAGATATTTGATATATGATACTGCCCTCACATGCATAATATGCACAATTATTCGTTTAGGGAACACTTTTGTAATTTATTAAAAATTATTTTGGATATATTATTAGTATGAATTTATTTTGCATTTTATTTATCCTTAAAGAGTGTTCATCACGTCGGCCACTTATGCGAAATTCAGTTGTGCAGTTGTATTAAAGTCAGTCATATTTCTCTGTTTCTATTTAGTGTAATTACATGGACTAAGAAGTCATTAAATAATTTCTAAAATATCTATACTATAAGGATTATTAATTATTTATAGTGTAATCAGGACAAGAAAAATACCACAACTTTCAGTCTTTAATCACATCTAAGCAGAATGAAAAGTTGGATAAACTATAAGTAACCTTAATTGTCTGTATTCGATATAGTAATTGTCAGGATTTATTTTAAACATTCTTCTTGTCCTTGCAAGCCGAAACTATTTTTTACTCCAACATAATATTTTAGAATAATATGGAATAAAGTATCTTTTGGGATTACTGGTCGGGATTACTAGTGCCAAATAAAGTATATGTACATAAAAATTTAAATAAGTGAAAATCTTCTCTCTGTGCTATTATTAAGCGATAGGAAACTATAGATTGACCGAAGTCTAATAATAATATTTGAAAGTGTTTCTAAAAATGTTACCTATTTTGTTTGATATTTGAAAATATATTGTTTATGAAAGAGTAACCAGTCTTTTAAAATATACTAAAGTTGGAAAATATTGTTGTTGAATCACGCAATACTATATTAATAATGTTGCTAGAAAAGTCCCTTCTAACTAAATGTATATCACTATTTTATTTTTTTATGTATTAGTTAAAAATGTTAAATATATGCTTAAATATATAGGTTATCCACCTCAGTTTGGTCGATTGTATTCTGTCCATCTTAGTCATTCGAAATACACTCGTACTAGAAGAAATGATTTTATATCACAAGAAAAGTGCTTAATATAATATGAAGCTTATTTTTTAATAACACTTATTTACAACAAAGGATTAGTCTCACATTTAATTTTAACGTCAGCTATGACGGTAATGACTATTTAACTTATTAGCAACTATTGAATTAATAAAGAGGTTCAAGCAGTAGTGACAAAACCAAACTCTAAGTTCCAACATAGAAGTCAAGTATGACTTTGGATTAGTAGGTTACTAAACACTGACTCTGAGCTTTAAATATGGCAGGGTATGAGTTCAACCCTCAGTACCTGCAATCTCAAAAAATTATTTTCGAATAATTAAATATAAAAAATAATTAGAAGTGTTGAATATTACGCTTTTCTTTAAACATTTTTGTAACATCCAAATACTACGTTTTGGGATAGAAACTTTTATTGTTAATTTGCAAACACTTGTTTTATGTTAAAAAGCTCTCTCTTGCTTCCGGTATATTATTCCGTAAATACTTTTGTTCTTTCACGTGTTAGCTAAACATCACATCACATGTATATATCTTTATTCATTATATTACATCAAATTCAGTAGAAGTGATTTAATAAAGGAACGCAGTGATATCAAGTTAAAATATCACAACAAGAAGATTACTAATGATGAGTATATAGCAATATTTGAAACAGCTGTGTGGCCAGGTAAAAATTCCATTAACTAAAAATAAAAATAAATATTTTGTTGTTACAATTCACTACTGTTCGAAACCTCTCGAAAATGATTAGTTTGATTTTTTAAATATATTTGTTTAGATTTCAAGAAAACTTAGTATAGTTTGGGGTTTGCTGGTCTATATCGATGTGAAGGTAATACAAAAATATATTGTTTTAAACGAATTTTGTGGTTAAAATAATTTTTAAGTTAACAAATAATATATTCTCTAATAGTAATATATAAATAGTAAGAAATAACAAAACCAAAGATTATATTTTTGCTTAAATAAAAATTTTGGCAGTCTTAAAGTTATATATTGATTATTAAATCAAACTAATATTTCCGAGAATCAATGATGATGGATACATAGTGTTATCTTAAATATGTTTATGGTCAGCTAAGACCAGTGATGAGAAATATTTGGCGTTATCTAAAATACATGTAAGGACAGCTTAGGAAATTGCTATAGCTTACATATCATAAAATATCCCACTCATAAGTAACAACTGTGATATTATAAAACATGTATTTGGATAGATTATATTTGATTTATTTGATTTGATAAATTTTGATTATACTTATTTGTTATTTGATAATAGTTAATAATATTAAATTGACCGGCAAACAATAGTAAGCAATTTTATAGGATAGAAATAACACAATTTAAAGTATATATTAAATAATTTTGTCCCACGTGGCGTATGAGTGTTTTTTCTTTTTTTTGTAAAATTTATCGTTTTCCCAAAATACTGTTGTAGTTGAATATAAGCTGCCAAATATTAACTAAATATAAAATAATAATCTTCTTATAATGTTTAAAATTATTTTTATAAGCACTTAATATTTCAATTATTTTGTTATGTTTTCAAATATATTAAAAAATTATATGAAATTTTTAATCTATTCTGTGACATTAATGAATAAGTCTTGTTTATTCTAAAAAATTTACCTCATCGTCGTAATTATCCTGTTCAGGCATGACTTAACTGGATTTAGTAATTAAGTTATTTATGTTGCTTCCACAATTAGTGTTACTGTTTGTGTAATTACACTTTCTTGTGTATGAAAGTAAATTTGTGTTTCCTTCAGGAAGCCAACAGCAGTTAAATGTCCTGTAATAACTTTTTTTTGTTTTGTTTGCCTTCCAAGTTATTAAACCAATTTTGCCAAAGGGAATTTATTTCAAAAATTGGTGAGCTGACGTTATTGCTTGTATTTTTTTTAAAGTTGAACTTTTGCTTTGACACCATCCGGCATTTTCTTCTATTGGCGCTCCTACAACAATCCACCAGCTACGACTTTGCCTTTTCGCTGCGTTTCTTTATGCTGGTTCAATATTAATAATTAATCACTGACGTGTAATCGTAATGATTGCGTGTTGCAGTACTGCAGTTCTAACGTTGTTGCCGCTCTTAGTATGTGTAAATATTAGTTGTACTTATTTTGCAAATATGCAGGCCCTACTTTGTGCTGGCCTTGTTGCACTTTCGATGCGTTGTACCGATGCGCTATTAGTAGTCGTAGCTCGTATTTGTGTTGCTTTTATTGTTAGTAAATCAACAGGCAGCAATGATCTGACACAAGTTGCACTGCAATAAAACTACGCCATTCGCATAATTATCACAGTCATTATTGACTTTTGCATTGTCATCCTTAGAATCTGCATCTGTGGCATGGAAGGGATAATGCATGATACTGCACAAGTGTGTTTTATACGTGCAGTATCATTTCTCTCATTAAACTCTGTGTAATTGTTGTCTTAAGTTATTGCTTTTGATTGTTTTTTGTGGTGAATACGTCCTTGGCTTCGTGCACTTCAAAGAGATTCAATCTCGATTATAACGATTTGCCTGCGATTTTTTTTGTTTGAATTGGAATTAATATTTTTTAAGGGCATTCTTTGGTAATGCTTTAAAGTGCATTGAAATATCATTTAAATTTTCATTTATTTCTGTGAGGAACTTATTGACTCCTGTTCAGGCGTACACGTTTCTTGCCTTCCGTTACTGCATTACCTTTTGATAGCCACTATGGATTGCTTATGAGTTCACAGGTTTGTTGGCACGATTTTTAAGTTTCAAATCAGAGCTACTGTTTCCATTCAAGTCCCAAGTTTTGGCATCTCTAATTTCAGTTTTAATTTGAGTTTTTTTTTTTGGTTTTTTTGGTCCGTTTAGATACACTATGGAAGAAAAATTGCAAAAAAATTTTTAGATATTTTTTATTTAATTTGTGAAATATTGGTTTTACTTTAGATTTACAGTGTTGGGAAGCGTGTGCTCAGTTTGTGTGCAGGGATGTGATGACGTGCATTTAAGTGTTAGTTTTGTTGTTTACATTATTCTGCTGTTGTTCCAATTGTTAACGTGTTTGCATGTGTGAGTGTGTGGGTAAGTGACATATGTTTATTTGTTTGTCTGTAGATTTGTTTTTGTTGTTTCATTTTTTTTTGTTTTTTTTTTGGATGCCACAATTCCTTGCGTTATATTTGCAACACTGTCGTTTGAGTGCAGTTTTTCTAATTGCTTTCAGGCGTTTTAGTTTTAGTTTTGTTTCTTGTTTGTTTTTGTTTTTGCTTTCCATTTTTCTTTTTTGTGTAATTATAACACTAATTGCTTATGAGTACGCAAGTGTGCCAATGAATTTAAGTGTGTGTGGGTGTGCAAGCATGCGTGTACTAGTTTAATTGCGCTTAACTTAAGGTTTTCTTTATTCTGACTTTCTTTTTAGTTTATTTATGCATTTTTTGTGAATTCTTCTTCTTTTTTATGTTAATTCTAATATTTTGCTCAGGTAAGGTTAAGTGCTTTAAGGTCAAACGTGTAGATTAAAAATTGTTTTTAATGCATGCAAACTAGAGGGAGGAAAAATTGGTTTAAAAACTTATAAAGCTGACAGAATATTAAGAAAAGTCCAAAAAACAAAAACAAAAAAACAAAATTATATTGACTAAATATTTTGCTGAAAGAATGTTATTTAAGGGAGGATGAAGTGTTGTAAAGATATTAATAATTTAATACCCTGCATTTTCAAAGAAATTAATCAACAATATAAATTTAAAATCAAAAAAAAGCAACAGTAAAACATCATTATGCTGAACGAGTTTTCTTTGAATAAAAGTCGTTCATTTTAATTTCGATATATTTATCCATATAAAAAGGACATTCAATTAAACGAAGAAGTAACTATCTTTCAAGCAGAAACAGATGCAATAGATAAATGCTGCAGTTTCAACCTTGAAAGCAACTACTAGAACCGTAGAATTGTAATACTGACTGACAGCCAAGCAGCTATAATGTCACACATATCCTACCAGATGATATCCAAACGAGTATGGGAGTACATTGATAGGCTGAACGTACTTGGTCGGAACAATTACGTGCACTTAATATGGATTTCAGGGCATGCTGGTATCCAAGGTAACGAAATGGCAAGCAAACTCGCAAGAAGAGGTTCGGTTTCAATTATGAACTTTTTGGCGTTTGAAGCGAAGAAACTTTATCCATTCTTTTGCAAGGTGCAGAGGAAAAAGAAAGATAACTGTATTGTGAAAGGTTAGTAGCCTTTTACAATCTAATATGTTTTCAGGGACTTACAACCAAAAATGCTTCAAAGATGGCATAGTACCTACATACAAAAAATAACCAAAGAATTATTACAGAATTACTAACCGGTCACTGTAGATTGAATAATCACCTAACAAAATTAAGAATCGAGTCTAATTCAGACAGCGAATACGGTAGAAAGGAGAGAGAAACCGTATAGCATGTGCTAGGAAAGTGTCCGATACTGATGCATAAGCGGAAGAAACACTTAGAAGGATGTTTCATGGAACAAAGGGATTTTTTTTCCAGCAAAAGACATCAAGCACATGTGTACTATATTTCCAATGAATGAATTTTCAAAGAAAACAGTATAAAAATTCTTATATATTATTTTTAATTTTGATTTGTAATTAAATTTACATTATATCCAAAAGTTTCAGTACGGCATTGTCCTTACAAGTATTCAAAAAAATCAATTTATCAGGCACCTTACACGTCACTCATACACACCATAACATCGTTAAATCAATTTTACACAAAAAGTGACAAAAAAATGTTTACTTTTTATTTCTGAATTGAATTTATCATTAAAAACTATATAAAATCAAATTTTCAGGACTTTATTGTTCTCAGAAGTATTTTCATTGAATAGGTAAATTAGTTTCGCGTCATACCTATAATGATCTATATACATTTTGTAGAAAATGTTACCATATGTTTTTTAATTGTAGTTAGTATTTGATTAACGACCATGTTATGTTTCGAGTAAATCAATTATTTATAGTTTATTTTAAAAAGTTTAACATCTACGTCACTTCATAGGAATAAACAGGGTACCAGTTCCCAACGGAGTGGAGCACAGCGACCATGGTTGATCTTTTGTGCTGTCACTTCATAATGAAATATAAATTTTAGACCTAATGACCTGCGCCTGAATGTCATATCACCTATTTATTTTGCACTAATGAATTGGAATTTATAAGAGTAGACATAAAATTCAGGACACCCAAATTGATGTATATAAAATCAAAATAAAATCTATCTAGTCACTAGAACACTTTTTCTTTATAGAGTTTGTCGGTCTCTTTGTTTATATCGTTGTGATGATATGAAGGATGACAAGAATAGTAAGATTGCATATCGACAAGACCTAAACGCTATTTGTACCTTGTAGCTAGTCTTTATCTAAAATATCAAAAGTTAGAAAACTATTAAGTACCATATAAGGTCAGAATATATCGAAATGTCAAACTTTTACTTGTTAGATATTAACATGTGTGTTCCCAACATTTGTCCTTAAACCAATTTTATTCTTTGCAACCAGTTTTATCTAAACTAATTTTAGCTTTAAAATTAGATGTTCAATATTCGGTATTTTCTAAACTAATAGAGATATTAAAATGAAATTTTCTTAAAATATGATTTTGAGATGGCCTTTCTTTTGATACATTTGGACTCTCATTGACTCACTGGAACTCCTTCAAATTTAATCCGGAACATGTTTAACTTTTATATATTTTTTTAAATACCTTAGAAACTTTGATAGGAAGAAATTTGATATTTAGTGTACTAAATACCTGTGCTATAATACATATACTTAAACTATATTTAAGGAAATATATCATTATAGTATCTTTACTGGTTCAGTAAAAACCGTAATTATTCATATTGTTGACTTAATAATCAACAGCTTGACTGGTGTCAGTTACTGAATATTAAGTGAAAATTATAATTTCATTTCGTTTATAGTAAGTTAAAGTGATATAAACTTCAAAGCTTTTCAGCAGTTTGTAAGTTAGAAAATAATGTTAATATAAATATATACGTTTTCAGTCAGTTAAAAGATACTAGAATTTATTTTACAATTTGCTTGTCTGTATACTCTAACTGTAACATGCCTTATAATACCTTGGAATAGATTCAATATAAACCAATACATATTGGTTTAGTGTATAAGACGATAGATTTATTCAAAATAATATGGTGTATTGTTGTTTTAAAGTATAGCAAGTTCTCACCTAAACTTAAATAGGAATTGTTAGTAGGAATTGACTAAAATAACTTTGCAGATCAACAATCAAATCCAGTTAAATAATATGTACTAATAATAAATAATTTCATTTCAATATTTCTACTGGTTCAGAAAATACCAAATTTTGATCATCATAATGCTACTTGAATTTACTATTTTTCGCTAGAGCGTCATGTTATATTCTCTAGCCAAAGATAACCTTTTGATGTGGCAATGCCATAACCTGGTAGAATTATATATGTATATATATACATGTATATGTATATTACATATATACACATGTAGATGTATACATATGTTCAATAAATAATAAATGTATCTAAAGTACTTAATTACCTTTTGTATCTAATAGTCCACCAATTTGTGTTAGATTGCAATCTCTCTGAACAGTATAGTCACGCATAGTAGATTTTATAAGAAATGGTTAATTCAAGATTAGGAAAAGTAGGCCCTATACTGTCTTTCAATAAAGAAATCGGGTTTTGGAGAAACACTTTAATTAGACTAAGGGGCACAATAGACCTTTTAGCCACAGTGTACTAACCCTATTTCGAAATAATAATAGAAGAAGAATAACATATTTAACACATATTTGACTTAACAAATATCACAAATCCTCATTTCAATGAATACTGCAAAAATATATATTATTTATTATGTTGAAGCTAGTTGAGTCAGTGCACTTGAACACTTTTACTCTCTATTAACTGCGAGGTTTCTTTATAACCCCTATCTACGCCTTGACTAGATTATTGTTTACCACTTCATCAGACTAAGCAATAATTGACATCAGATCTACATACATTCCCGAGGATCCTGTCACCGTTCAGAGATTCGATAACGCGGTGTTGGTAGGCCTGTCAGTTTTCATAAATAATTTCAGGGCTCTATCGTTTATATATTTTTTGATCAGATCAATCTTGAGGTCGCTGAGGATGTCATTCGTCCTAATGTACCATATATATAGGTATATATATTATACTCAGTTGTATGGGAAAAATATTATGAAAAATATTGTATGGTAATATGTTATTTTAAAGCAAATAAGAATAAATATGAATTTAATATCGCGAACATTTATTTAATAGTTTTAAATTTCTAAATTTCGGACTTGTTGTTTGTGTAGTATGTTATTTTTTATATGTTTAATTTATATTTGCATGCAATGTGTGCATTTGAGTTCTGTTATGCACTGTTTTTGTTATGCAAATTCAAAAACTATGTTCATTAAATAAAAAATTGCAATAACAACGATGTTGTCTAGTGCATAATATGAGTTTGTGTGAATAAAACTCATTTAAAAAGCAAAATAGTATATATATATCACTTAGTTCGCTCAACATTGAAACCCTTTTAAATATATGAAAAATCATTTTAGTTAAACACTGTTGAAGATTCTTTTTTTTTAAATTAAGCAAACATCAGTTAATTCAACATAGTTTGAAAATCAATTAACTAACTTTTTTAAGATATATAAAAGTGTTGGCTAAAAGAGATGATTGAAATTGTGAACTTTTGTAGAGCACATAAAAAATTTGACATCACAAAGTTTGCCTTATCAGTATATTAAATCACTAAATTTAATAAGATAGAAACAATGTTTGAAATTTACTTCATTAGTCAAAATATAGATATTTTTCACGTTTCATATCCAAATAATGAAGGTAGGACAAAAGTAATCTAAAGGACAATGAAGCAAAACGTTAATTAATGCAGAGATTTTAGTTATTTGAATGAATGTGTGTAGGTAGAATCACATTTTATTCATTTTTTCTGCAGTTAATTAATAACGAAATCCATCAATCCATTGTATCTTGTCGATAAGTGTAGCACGAGTAGAGTCACGAAATGTAATTAGGAACTTTATTTATGTGTAGGAGTATTTGACAATGACTTGATGTTTCATTAAAATTACCCAATTTTCCTATTTTAATTATTTCCATTTTCTATTCAAAAATTATGATTAAGACACACAACAAGCATAACGAAATTGATAATTGCAATAGCTGTCAACCTTACCATTCATGACGTATATTTTGGATTTATTTCAAGGCGTCCTTTCCAGTAGAGCTCATGTTTATGATAAGCAAACATAATCCTGTAGCAGGAAAAAGCCAAAGGTTATAAAACTTTTCTAATTTGGATTTTCTATTACATTTCCTTCTTAATTAAAAGTCATTATTCGTAAAACGGTATTTGGTATGATTCGAGACTATTGATGTACGCTATTTTCAAAGATCAGACTTCCATAATATAGAATACTTGGATTACTATATTCAATTTGTTTTAACAGATTCTCTTTATAATATCTCAACTTCATAATATATGTTGTCATATTCCCGATGTTTGTGTGTTAATATGTTATTATTGCTTAATTTAACAAGGCTACCTTTCATCTTATATATCCGAGGAATGTTCCTAACTGTTAAATTAAGTATATTTTTTGATTTTTTTAGTACACAATATTATACCAGTATTATCTGTAGAAATGATGTATATTGATATATACATGATTCTATGATTCTACAAATGTCATTAAGCTTAGTACTTATTTTTATTATGAATAAATTGTAATTGGAACAGGAACGGTGAAACAGAACTGAATTTATATTATTTAGTATAAGAACTATTTAGTTTTCGTTGATGTTATCTAGTTTTTTTAAATAGAAATTTTTAAGCTTTTAGTGCTTTAAAAGCTGATCTTAATCATATGCTCGAGATTTCAAGTCAATACCATTAGCCCCACGGTTGCCACTTGAAAATTTTTTTCTGTACCAAAATTGGTTTAAAAAGGTACCATTTCTGTAAAAAAAGGTCCAAAATTTTTCTATTGCCTTTTTATAAGAAAATACAATTTATATAAAATGTACAAAAAGTACAAAACAATACAATATCCACAATAAAGTTGGGTCGCCGAAAATGTACCATTTTTTGAACATGAGTACCAGAGTACCAAACGGAAAAAAAAGTACCAATTTTGGTACTAAAGTACCATAAGTGGCAACCGTGCTCAGCACT
>NC_051848.1:68839740-68885357 GCF_002237135.1 Teleopsis dalmanni | reverse complement strand
TCTGACATTAGGAGGTCGTCAAGGGTCGACATTTTGACCTTCATTCGGAAGAAGGAATGTCTTCTGTTCGGTTAGGGTATGTTGCAGCATAAAAGATCAACCATGGTCGCAGTGCTCCGCTCTGTTGGGAGCTAGTACCCTATTTATTCAGCTTTGAACTGTGCGAGGAGGAGGTCTCTCTTCCATTCTGAAATTAAGAGGTCGTCAAGGGCCAACATTCTGACTTTCATTCGGACGAAGGAATGTCTTCTGTTTGGTTAGGGTATGTTGCAGCATAAAATATCAACCATGGTCGCAGTGCTCCGCTCCGTTGGAAGTTAGTACCCCATTTATTCCTATTCCTATCTTTATTATACTTAACAATACATTAACCAACAAATATTTTTGTATTACTTACACGTGATAGAATAATAATTTAAACAAAAAAAAATAAATATTTTATAAACAATTACAATAATTACTTATTTATTTTCTGTTAAATGTAATTTATTTGGTGTTGCAGATTCTTTTTTGTGGCTTGTAAATGCCATTTGCGAAATAACTTAATATGATTTTCATTAAAATGTAAATAAATTAAGGTAAAATTAAAAACTCAAATAAGTGCTAATAAATATTAAGTTTAAAATGATATTTCATAAAATAACTGAATATAAATTTATTTACATACTTTAAAGCTTAACTAAAATTGACAATGTGGCACGAATTCTTGTTGATTTTTTATACTCACGATAGTCAAGTGAGTGGCTGGGCAGTGGCTTTGTCAGTAGATTAAACATAAATATTGATATGTGTTTTTAAAAAATATTTATTGCCATATTTAAAAATATTAATATTTTAACAATATCACATAAAATATATATGTACGTTCATATGCAATAAAAATTGACCACAAAATGTCAAATGTAGTTAGTTCACTTGTGCATTTTTACTGCATTTAATTAAAATGTTTTTATTGAAAAAATAAATAAATTAAACCTGAACATGAAAATATTTTGTATATACACAAAACAAATTACTTTTACAGGTTTATTAATTTAAAAATGGTTTTTAACATTTTTTATTGTTTAATGCAACTCACAAAAAAAAAAATTATAATAGTTATACACAGAATAAATATACGCCAAAGTAAATTGTTATAAAGTTGTGGCCAATTTTAATATTTTATTCATCATCATCATTAAAGACACAACGATTCGAATGGAATCTTTTTTGAGAGGGTCTCATTACAATAGTTTTTTCTGAGGCAAAGTTATAAGCCTTCCGCTCAAACCCTAACCATAAAAGACAGGGAAAGGATGTCACCATTTGTAACTCACTAGTAATCCACTTATGAGAATATGAGCGCCTTCGTTGTCCTCCTATAAGAGGATTCCTTGCCACCATCTCTCTAAATGACGCACTGACAAAGTGTTGCTGTCCTCACAAACCTTACCATCCAAATATGTCGAAGTAGCTGTGGCAATCTTATTTGCTGAAATAACAGGGTTAAAACACATCACTGCCCGGCTCTTCGCCAGAATTGAAGTCGTTCATCCTTCTTGCATTGCCCAGAGTACACCACGTGGAAGCTGAGATTTGGAATTGAAGCTGAGAAGCTGTTAGAGACGCATCAGCTCCCATTTACACCCCAATATTTTATTAGCCCCATAAATATATGTTAATTCATTATTTTTAGGGTATTACTAATTTATGTACAAATGTAGAATAATACAAGTAATCATTAGCACTCCTAATCGGAGCATACTTGTAGGGCGCTAAATTTCAATATCAGTTTTCTGGAACAAGATATATTGTTAGACGACGCTTTTTAATACAAAATATTATGAATATAGACGACAAATTATTACAATTCTAAATCCATAAATTTATTCCACCTTAAACCAATGCCTCAGGTTATTCCGAAAGCACTTTCCGGCACATCCAACTCAAGATCGCACTACATAGGCATAAATTACTCAACGTTAAGCTCTAGCTACTCAGCACAAAAGAAAAAGCCTGCGCATTCTTGAGAGGAAGATCATCCGTCACTGTATTAACTACAGACACAAACTCAATGCCCATCACCACTCTTGTCATGTTCTTTACTCCACCGCTAAAGTGAAAAGACTTGATGAACAATTGTTGTCTTTGGTGTGCATATATTTATATCGTCGTCACAACCTCTCTTGATATACTACACACCAAAGATATACTACACACTATTTTTTATTAAATCTTTTTTTATTATTTTATTATATATTTTATTATATATTTTATATATATAAGTGCGGCCAACCTTTCGGTGTTTACATCTTGTCTGATGGTCCTTCACTTTTATATTAATTAAATCGGGAATAGTGTCTATTTTCAATATTACCCGTGCGCTGATTTCTTCGCTTTTTATATGGAAAGTTTATAGACTTGTCAAGTTTGTTCATTTTGATCCTATTTTTAATTTATTTATTTATTCTTTATTAATATTTTTTTTATTTTATATTACTAGATTTATAATTCGGTCAACCCTTCGGTCTTTACATCTTTTCTGATGATCCTTCGGGTCTTGCATATGTACACCGTTTATTGATGGTATTTCAACTGGCAGTTTCGTTTAATCAATCGGGTCTCGTCTTTATATCTTTTCTGGTGATCCTTCGGGTCTTGCATATGTACACCGTTTATTAATGGTTTTCCAACTGGCAGTTTCGTTTAATCAATCGGGTCTCGTCTTTATATCTTTTCTGGTGGTCCTTCGAGCCCTGCATATATATACCATTTATTAATGGTATTTCAACTGGCAGTTTCGTATATTCAATCGGGTCTCATCTTTATATCTTTTCTGGTGGCTCCTCAGGTTTAGCATATGTATAACGTTTATTAATGTTATTACTACGGGCTGTGACTTATATTTAAACAGACTTCGATGTATCATGTCTCCAACTCCTCAACTCCAACTCCAATTTAACCTAACCCACATTAATTAAATCAATTGAAACAACAAAAGAAAAAATAAAAAATAATAGAAAAATATTATTTAAACTTAATTCAAACATCAAAAAATTCTCACTCAATATCCATCTATATATATATATGTATATATCAATAATGTAAAATATTTGAAAATATAAAGTAAAATGCAATTTACAAAATATCTTTATTCAGTAAATAAAAAAGGTGAAGAGTAAATGTAAAAAGTTCAAAATATTTAATAAAAATTGTCACGTAATTTTCCTCCACTTTCAGTTTTTCTAGGATGAAAATATACTCGTATTTTCGCCAATATTTCAGCAATTGTCACTTATGCGAATACACTTCAAGAAAGGATGATGCTCATGCTGGCATAGGGAAATAAAAGGTTTACAAGTATAAGGACTATAAGGCACCTACTTGTGCGCTGTAGTAAGTAAGCATGGAGTAAGCATTTTTGGAATAAAAATGTGATCAATATTTTGATTATGAGCATTTCCAGCACGGTAAGAGGTCTTTGATGGCGTATCGATGATACCGATAATGATGTTGACTATGATGTTAGCTATGATGATGAATGTTTATATGTTCATGGTATAAACATTATATATATTTTGTGTATTTTTATGCAAACATTAAGCGAGTTTATGTCATGGCATAATGTGTCAAAATGTCAAAGTAAGAAATTATGCCAAAGTTCTTGCTTCTTATACGGTTTAATAAGGCATAAAATGCTTGAATATATATGTACCTATATGCCTATATGCAAATGTGTGATGTGTTTGGAATATATAAAATAAATAATGTCTGTAAAGTTCTGAATAAAAAGGAAAATTAATAAAATTATGTGTGTAAAATAAAAAACAGAAGCCACAATTGTCTTTGACAGATTTTAGAATTAAAAATATTTTGTTTATTCGATGATTTGAATTTATAATATTACGAGTAGTCCCACCTTTTATGATCTATAAAAATTCTAGTATACAATATATTTTTTTTTATTATACTAAATTTATGTATTTCTGTTATTCAGTTATATGCGTTCACATCTACAATCTACAAATGTGCATAAGCATAAGAAGACATAAATATATGTATATTATTATTATTGGCACAAATAGTTTTCTGACATTTTATGACTGGCAAAACGTTTTGGCCCCCGAACAGCCAGTATTTTGCATGATTGCTGGTTTGAGAATTCAATTTTTGTGGTTTTTAAGCAGTCAATATAAATGCGCATGATTTTGCATTTATTTCTCAAACTGATTTTTCCTTAGCCTCCTTTTTAACCATAATTTTACACTTGCTCCTTGGGTCGGTCCTGCCTCATTTCATACTCTTTGCATTATTGTATATTTTTATTTGCGGTAGAAATTGCAAAACTGTGCAGAAAATTTTCATTCCTCCCCACTGCGGTATCCTTACGATTTTATTGTTGTTATTGAAGTCACTGTTCACTTTGACAGTTTCTTCCGGTTCCCATAAAAAATTTTACAGCGAAAAATATCATTTAAAAGTTGTAAAATATTTTCTTAAGTTCATGTTTTATTATTTTTTTCTTCCTTTTCTTTTTCGATTTTTTTTTATTTTATTTATTTTTTTTTTTTTTGTTTATGATTTTGTTGTAAATTATTGTATTCCCATAATATTATAAGGAATCGATACGCTTTTATCGTGATAAATAAAAAAGATAAACAGCAATCAAAGCGAAATAATAGTCAGATGATGATGGCAACAAAGTCATTCTGAATGCAAACGATTCCTGATGATTGAGAAGGATAATGGCAAAACGTATATTTTGCAACCGAACGATTGTTAAAGCAATCACAACAGACGTTTACATACTATTTCCGTACTTCTGTCGGGTTATCAAGTTATCAAATCAAACGGAAATTCAAACAAAGTTATCTTAACTAAGCAACATTTCAGAAAAATCATTTTATAGATATTTTATTACTCGAAAGTTTTTTAAAAATGACTAGAAATTGTATGAATCGAATTTTGACAAAATGAATTTGAAATGTGCTATTAAAGATTGAAATAACTTTAAAGACTTAAGAATAGCTTAAAGGTCTAATAGTACATTTAAACTGTCTCATTAAGGCACTTGCTCATTTATATTAATAAGTAAACGTTCACACTATTATGAGATCATTTATGCAGTTGATAGAACTTTTATAAACTTCAATTGACAGTGTGCTCTTAAGATGTCAATGTCATCTTTGAAAGTAGGCATCACATGATTTAAGAATAATGAAAGATCAGGAAGTGTAGTTCAGATGCCAAAACGGCACTAATACACTTCCTTAAGGTACTACGGTCAATATACTATGTTGATGCTGTTTTGAGCTAGTGCACTTAAACACTTGTACTCTTTTTTCAAAACCACTCTTTACACCTTGACTAGATTATTGTTTATCATTTCATCATACTAAGCAATAATTGACCTAGGATCTGTATACCTCCCCGAGAAGCCTGTAACCATTCTGAGATTCGATAACACGGTGTTGGTAAGTCTGTTAGTTTTCGTCAATAATTACAGGGCTTTATCCTTAATGTATTTTTTGATAGGATCAATCTTGAGGTCAATATAGCAATTTATTTTGAAACAAAGTAATTGTATTTTGATTTGTATTTTCTAAAATATATAAAGATTAAAGAGGATGTTTTATTTTATACAGCAAACCATCATGTCAAACATTATTAAAAGCATGGGCAATATCTAATAATACAATGGAATAAAAAGGTGCTGTTATACTAATAGTCCTGTAATGACTCTAATGAATGCAATAAAAAAAGAATAAAGAAGAAATAGAAATAAAGAACAATCAACAAGATTTACACTAAAAGCTTTTTAAGGTTTAATTATTTAAGAATAATATAAAAAAATAAAATATAAAAAAATATAATATAAAAATAGAATATAAAAAAATATAAAAATTGAATATAAACTTAATATATATGACCAGCATGGGGGTACACGGGTAGGGGCAGGGGGGTTCAGGGTAAGGGCAGATTTCAAAATGTTGTTATTGTTTTGAATAAAAAGTTTGTACAGTTCAAAATTTATCTTTTTTTGTGAATAAAATCTAATTTTCAAGTTTTCAATGAATTAGGGGTGAAATATACTAGCTAATATAAGCCAAAAAGAAAAAAGTACTAAACAGACCTTAGCACACTTTAAAATATATAATAATATCATATCACTATATCAGCGCCCCGAATTTAGACCCTGGGTACGCCCATGATGACCAGTGGTACAACTAATACACTAACCCTGCTTTCATAAAACTTAAATCCTTTTAAAAATTCTTGAAATTTATTGATATTTTAACTTATGCCATCATTTATTTAATTTTATCTTAACCATCATTGGCAATTAGTACATACTAAAAAAAGGATCTTACGCGTACCCATCAGAGGGCATTACAGAAACAACTATTGCTGGCATAAACTGAGAGCATCTCAAATTCTGATAAATCTGAAATAAATTCCAGTTCTTCACAAAAATAAAAGGAGAATACAGGTTAGGATTAAAAAATGCAACTTGAGGATCTTCTACAAACCCATCACAAGGCATTACAGATTCAACCATCGTCTGCATAGCTAAGTATCTCTGAACAAGACGATTACAAATACTGCTGTAAAATCGAAGAAAGCATTTAATTATCAAATGTTTAAACCTTGCTCTTAGTTATTAAAAAAAGCAGGGACTAGAAAATCTACATCATTTGCATTAATCATTGGTCTTGTACGCGGGCAATATCATTAGTCCAATACCATAACATATTATTAATTAATTAATAATTAATTAATGAGAGAGAGTACTCAAAAGTTCTTAGAAAAATTTTTTTGAAATTTCCTAGTTGCTTTTTAATTAATCAATTTTTTATGTATAGTACAAAAAGAGATCTATAGACTACTGAAAGAAACTTATGCAAGAAACTCCTCGCATATCTTATGAACTAGTATTACTATTATAAGTAAAAGTAGTATTACTTTTACTTATATGAAAAATATTACTATTATTATGACTAAAAAAAAAAACAATAAATTTAAAAATAAATCATGACCTTAACTTATTTTTTTTTTATACTCCAATAATTAAATTCATGCTAAATTTGGAAATATCTTCAAGGGAAGAAATGTGAGTCATCTACCTTGACTTCGTTCGGACTCATTACACTTCATGCCAAATTTAAACGAAAACCACAAACAAAGGATGAATAACTACATAAATACAAAAGTATCGCTTTTTTAAATAAATCCCTCATTTTTTAATAAATCTTTTTGGGGTTTCTAATAATTACAGCTTTTTAATTCAAGTGCAAGCTTTCAAACAAATAATTTCTAGACAGAGATATTAGAGGTCTTAAAGGGGTTAAGTGGCATTAAAGAAATTACAATTTCGCTTTGTTTTCGCCCTTTTGAAATTAAAAAATTTTTATTCTTCTAGCCGTGAATCCCTCCACATTGCAGTGTATCAAATCAAAAATAGGAGAAAGAAAAAATAGACCTTGCACATATTTTGGCATAAACTCAACGGTTTCCCAATGAGAAGCTAGAAAAATTGCGAGGCATTTGTTTCATTTGAATTATGGAGGCAAAAGTCGGTTCGCTTCCCATTTTTCCACTTGAACTGAAAAGTGTTTGCAGTGCCAAAAAAAATAAACTGCGCTGAATGCAGAAAAAGTGAATAATAGACCGGATAAGCAGGGAAAAAGTGCAAAAGATTAAGTAAAGTGTAAGTAGAAATGGTTTAGGAACGTATATTGTATGCAACTTAAAGTTTAAATAAATTTAGGAAGCAGCAAATTTAATTCAAATAAAATTGAACAAAAGAGAGGACAGTAATCAAGTTGATGATAATAAAGAAGAGAAAATCTACCTAACTAACCATAACGATTTTCAAAGTTAATATTTATAAGAAGTGCCTCAATGAAATGACAACTCAAGACGAGTAGAAAACTTGGAATTTGCAGTTTAATTGTAAAAAAGAAAAAATATTGCAGTAAAAATGAAATATATTTATAATTCTTATCTACTCCTTTCTTGCACGACTCATTGAATCATACATGCTTATACGGACTAAAAAGTTCCCACATTCTCAGCTCAAAATCCTGGAGAACCCCGCAGTACGAACAGTTAAGCTATTCTTTCACAGGACAAGTTAGAAGAGCACTTAGTGTGCTTTCACTCTAATTGCATACTAAGTATTTCATCCGCTTCAACAATGTTCTTTGTTATAGAGATTATCCACTTGTAAAGGCGCCACTCTTCATTGGTTGCCAACATCTGCTTTACCCTGGAAGAATAGTTGGCTTCCACGATTAATGTCTCTAGATTTTGTCTAGTGTCTTTACCCTGGAAGAATGGTTGGCTTTCACGATTAGTCTCTCTAGATTTTGTCTAGTGTCTACGAATCTTATACAGTCTCTAATTATGTGACTGGGCTCTCAGTTTTATTTGAACAAAACTAGTAGTATGAATTACTTGCCAGCCTGAATCGGTATAACTATTCACGGAAGCATTCATGCCCTGTAAAAAACTGTGTTAATTTAAATCCTAAGTCTCCAATTCCTCGATTAATCTAAGCTTTTGTATTTAAAATAAACGAGTGCATAAACGAGTCTTGAAATTTCGGAATGATCACACCGATGTTGCTATATATAGCTAAGAATCTGGCAGAGTTTGCTCAGTAATTTGATCCTGAAAATGTAACAACTTACCTGACATATTAATATATATTAGCTAAGTTATCGAATATGCTATATTATTAGACAACAAAATGCAAGTTTTCTATTAATATTGCATAAAACTTTCATGAAATTATAATTCTCATAGTGTTTATACTATATTTTGTATATATAAGTTTAACATATATTAAACGATACTTAAATTTTAATTTTTAATATAAATTAAATAGTCTTCTCCATGTGAAAGATACAGCAAAAACTTTCTATCTTATTTAACTTTCTTAATCCTTTAAATTAGTCGATATTCGTTTTTGGTTGTTCTGTAATCGTTTTATTTTATTTAATTTTTTTTTCCATTTACACATCTACGACATGCTCCAGTGTGCCAATTAAGCCATTAAGTTTTTGTGTTAATATGAAAAAATATCCTTAATTTTTTTTTTTTTTTTTGCAGACTATTTGTCCAAATCCTTCAAATACAATTCACACCATTAGTCTCGATTTGTGTTGTGTGTTCGGTAGCGAGAAGCAAAAGAAGTGTAAATTGAAGAGTGGAAAATCTGAAAATTATCCACTCTAGGCAATTAGTGGGCCGTTCGTGACAATCATTTTGAGAGGAAACTAAATAAAAGAAAAAGAGAAAAATCCTCCGCAAAATTCTAAAATGAACATGAACGACAGATGCTTCTAATTGCTTTGTAATTTCTCGTTTCGGCTTATTTATGCAATTTTCACTTATATTTTGGAAAAAAAGATATATTCTTTTTATGGTCATAAGCCAAATTGTCATTTTTTTTATTAAAATAGAACGGAATGATGCGGAATACATATAACTAACTAAAAAACATTTTTGAAAATGAGCATAAGTTAATTTATGTTTTTATTACCAGTTATTAATATCTTCTTACAAAGTGATATATATAATACATATATATAAAGCATTTTTAACGCCTTCTTTTGCTTTCTGATAACCTTTGTTCTCTATCTGTTGTACGTAAATATGGCCCATATATTGTCCGTTTTAAAGTAGAACTCGGTGCATATTCAAGATTCATATTAAATCGTACTTTCAGATTCCGTCGCGTTCCTCTAGACAAGGAGGACCTACGTGAAGGAGGAGGACTTTGAAATAATCCTTTAAACTTTCTCCAAATAAATGTACAGCATTGGCATAAACACATACGCTATATTACGCATAGTAACACACAACTAAAAAATAAGAAATATGTTTATGAATAGATATATTTTTTTATATAAGTATTCCTATACAACACTAACCAACTTAAATAGAATAGATGAAATGTCAACTTAAACTAAAAACACTTAACTCAACTAACTAGAAGTACATAAAAAATAACGAACAGATTGATTTTTATTTAAACTTCTCAGAATAGCAATACGAACTCATATTAAGAGAATCGTATTAACAATCGACTGTTTCGCAATGATAGTTTGGAGTTAGATCTAAAAAAATGTGCAAATATTTACACATCACTATCATCGGTATATAAGCATATCTCACTTAAGGCGCTGACAATGAATAATATCTTATATTGACATAAAAATTTAATATAACATCCACGTAGAACCCTCATCTGGGTTCCTGGACATAGAAACATCGAAAGGAGCGAGAAAGCTGACAGTTAAGCCCGCTCTGGTGCTTCCCTTAGTGTGTCACTGGCGGTACTGGTTTATATTACCCTAAAGACCATTAACAGAAGTACCTTTCTCTACTCTTTGCAATTTGCCAATAACAGCAGTTAAGTCATGTGCAACTTCCAGGTTAACATGGCCCACTTATAATAAAAATAGATCCTCGGAACTCATCAAAAGAGACCGCCTGAACACTGCAATGCTTACTGCAGTTCTTTGTGGTCATTGGTGTTTTAGGAACCCACGCAAAGAAACCCCGTAATCTTCATTGCAGAAGTTGTGGAAACCTGTAGGACCATAAACCATAATACATTTTGTCTGCGAATGCCCTATTCATAATCAATGAAGGATTCTTGTTCTTCACTAATATCCAGAAAGTCTTAATTTTTTCAGAATTGATGTATTCTTTGTTAAAAATGGAATAAGAGCAGGACTGTCTCCAAGTGTACGAAAAAATATATCTGTGTCTTTCTTATATAATCTGTGCTCATTGATTTTCGCTAAATATATACTTAAGGACCCTTTTTACATATATATATAGGAAATATTGCTCTCCTTCTCCATCTTGACATGTTAATTTTTATCAATATAGCAAAAATATATGCCAAACCTCAAAAAGAACTACTAACACGACATGTCAACATTGAAGACATTATACTCGATATATTTAAAGATTTGTATATAATTTGTATATATTATATATCATTTGTTTATATATTATTAACCAATAAGAAAAAGAAAAGCATTTAATGCTAGAAATAATTTTGAAGAAATATAATCAGATCTACAAAAAATTTGTAGACTTGTTTTTCATTCTTTCAATAGATCTAACATTGTAAACTTGCAATTCAAAATAAAGTTATGGTAAATGATATTGTAAAAGGGTATATTATAATTATATATCAAATATAAATATAACTTATCCATAATTCTAATAATTCTCATATTTACCAATTTCATCCGGTTTGAATTTTTTGATTAGGTAGGATCTATAGCCTTTACGTGATTAAAGTACCACAGAGTCATGGGGAAGCTATATTATATATGTAATATTACAATATATTCGTTTATGCGGAAAACTGTAATTATTTAATGAATCCATTCAAGGCAATAATCTTAGTATTATGTATCACAAATATCTATTGAGGACTTCATCACCAATATATAATGTTTATTGAAAGCTTTCTTTGATGTTTCATCTGGACCTGAATTTGACAAGTAAATACCCTTTTATATTCCTCTTCTTCTGTAGTCCATACGTTTTAACCCGTTTTATGGAAACAGAAGTCGTTTTAGCTCATTTTCAATTTTTTTTTTAGAAGGAATCTCAAAAATATAAACTATAACTTTTAGAATTAATAGAATGAATTTATTAAAAATTATATTTTAACATTAAAAGCACAGTCGACTATAAAAGCACAGTCGACTATAAAAGCACATCAAATAGTAATGAACAAACACACTCCATCGAGGCCTAAGCAACTACCCTCCATCAAATTTAGTTTGACACAGTTTACGACAAATAGTAAGCAGGTGCTTAGAGATACTAATAGCTTTTGTGAAATTCAACTTGATTGCGAGTCAACTTTCTGTAAATCTACTGGCTGGACCATTGATCATTAAAACTGATTCCTTTGCTGCCATTTCTAATATAGTAACTCAACATAATTGCACAGACTCAATGCATAGCTCTCGAAGTCGTATATGTTAAAGCCTAAGCAACTACCCTCTGCACAAATTTAGTCCAAAAGTTGACACAATTTTCGGAGAGCACAAAGTAGTGGCTCAAAGGGACTAACTGATAAAATATAATTCAACATTATTGCTGGTCAACTTCCTAGAAATCTAATGGCAGCACCATTGATCTAACTGCTTCTAATTGAGACTAACTGATAAAATATAATTCAACATTATTGCTGGTCAACTTTCTAGAAGTATATTGGCGACACCATTGATCAATAAAACTAATTCTTTCGCTATAGTCCCTAATATGCCAACCCAACATAACCGCTAGGACTCACTGCACAGCTCATGAACTCTAATATATCGATGTGGTCTAGAGTATTGGTCGTTAGCAAATAAAAACCATCAGTTGACACAGTTTTTATGAAACTCAAAAGAAAGGACTAATAGCTTATGTGATATCCAACTTTATTGCTGGTAAACTTACCAGAAGTTTACGGACATCACCACTGTTCATTATACTTGATTGCTTAACTGTCATTTGTATTGCATGAACCCAACATGAACGCACATATATAGCTCTAGAACTCGAATATTTTATGACGACCTAAGCCTCTACCCTCTTTCGAATTTTTATCAGAAAGTTTATTTGGTTTCTACGCAGAGCTGAGGAATTCTTTTACTTTCTTTAGTGTTCCTGTAAACTTC
The DNA here is from genome assembly GCF_002237135.1 of Teleopsis dalmanni. NCBI lineage: Eukaryota > Metazoa > Arthropoda > Insecta > Diptera > Diopsidae > Teleopsis > Teleopsis dalmanni. The sequence goes on along the minus strand of NC_051848.1, from coordinate 68,872,674 downwards.
GTGAAAGTCTACTGGCGTCATCACTGTTGATGATTATAACTAATTCCTCAGATGCCATCCCTACTGTACCAAACCCAACATGACTGCAGAATCTCATAGCGTATCCTAAGAACTCGAATATGTTGAGACGAATATTTAAGCAACAACCCTTTACCAAGATTAGTGTGTAAGTTGACTCGGAGCGTGGCTTGAGGAGCCAAATCTGGATTTAACATGAGAATCTGTATTGCGAAATTCCTCTAAAATTATGTGCCTTGCTTTCCCCAACTGCTTTAGAACTATGGTATTAGCTAGGGTCAAACTATGACATATGGTAAATGATCTATGTTATCATCCCACGTCTTATATTCCATTATGCCATTATTTTGGATTATTAGCGAATTAGCGTATACGTTTTAAATATTTCGCTTTACCTTTTTTGCTGGGTATTTCAATATGTTACCAAATCATCATCCGTTTCCTTCTAAATATTCTTTTTATCACTTTTAAAAAAATATTCTTTATTGTGTTATTCCAGGATGTAGTCAAAGTGTGGATATAAATAGGTTGAATCTTCCTAGATGATTGTTTGTTGATGTTTATTCAAGAAATTTATTGATAATTGAAATTTCTGATAATTTTATTTAAGAATAACTTCCACCATTACTATATATTTAATAAATTGAATTAAAACCAAGACAAGGACTTTCATATATAGCTCAATAATAAAATATCTATGATTTTCATAAAATTATTTAATGGTTTTAATTATTCTTGCTCACTCAATCATGACATGACAAAGGTGTTAAGCGTCTCATAAGCAACAATTTTCCATTTTGACTCCCATGGAAATCTCACACATTTGTTTAACGTCACTTAACCCAAGTTCTCGTTTCTGGATAAGCAAATGATAACAATGAATCATTCTACTGTAATGAAGGATAAAAGACGCCGCAAAAAATGTCTTATTTACGCAAGTCTGTGCATTATTTATATGCACACTTTCGATTAAGTATGTGTGACTGGTTAAGGATGTACACAAAGCTCACGGATATGAATGAGTGTATGCGTATAGTATGTGCAGAAGGATAGTGGTATCTGGTAGCTGGTGGCTATGTGACTATGGAAGGTTTCTTGAATACCCAGATATGCGAAGTCAGGCATGCATATGTTTGGCTTTACAAATCAAAATACTTGATGCATTCAACCGAGACATAAAAACAACTTTAGTTGTGAATAACTTGTTTATACTCGTACTTAAGTGGAGTGGTTGGAATAGTAACGTCAACAACTTCCTTCGTCCGCACAGGTACGACCTACATACACATTGGTGCGTAGTGGGTAGTGCGTTTTGTGATATTTCAGGTAGATTGTTTGCTCCTTGTACGAGTTTTGTTGATTATAAACACAAATATCAATAGTGACGGACACATTTGCTCGGACATTTCCGAATTTCTGTATTTGAAGTTTACATATGAACTCGTTAGATAACAGATGATGTAGATATCAGTTTGGATATAGACAGGCTGGCAACTGTGAGATGATTTATAATTAAGATGGATGAAAGGATGTAAGCCACAAGTTTTACTTAAGATTTTATAGTTTGCTTTAAGGGAACTTACAAATGCAGGCAGCTTTGAAATATTATGTTTGTGATTAAATTTTATCATGAAGTATTAATTTGAGAGGTTTAGATTTTAATTGAGTTCAAGAAAGTGTCAATTACAATACTTCTAATCTTAAATGTCCTTAAATATATTTCTATTAATATTTATTTTTTTATTAAACACATTATATTCTGCTTAAAATAAACCGAAATTTTTAAATAAAAAATAAGACTTTTAATGTTATTTTTTTTGTCGGATGTGGTGTATCTTATGACGAAAAGAAATTATTTAAAAAGGTTCGAAGAGAATATCGAATTTTTATACGAATTCGAATATTTGTTAAGATCACTGATAATGAGTACTTGGCAATACTCAGAATACCATTGTATGCACGGTTGCCACTTGAAAATTTTTTTCTGTACCAAATTTGGTTTAAAAAGGTACCATTTCTGTAAAAAAAGGTCCAAAATTTTTCTATTGTCTTTTTATAAGAAAATACAATTTATATAAAATGTACAAAAAGTATAAAACAATACAATATCCACAATAAAGTTGGGTCGCCGAAAATGTACCATTTTTTGAACATGAGTACCAGAGTACCAAACGGAAAAAAAAGTACCAATTTTGGTACTAAAGTACCATAAGTGGCAACCGTGGTTAGCACTAATATATGAGTCCATATGAAAATGATAAAGTGAAATGTGACGTTGTATGTTTAGTATATGATCTTTATACAACATTATATATTAGTATTAATAAAGTCCACGGTTTAATTTGGATTATTTGAAACATTTATATATTATAATTTGTGAAAAAGTGCTAGAAAAAAGCATAAAATTTAATACTAATTCTTCTTCTTAGACTGCCTACTCAGTCTGAGTGTCAGCGGTCGCATTTATTAACAATTTTTTCTTTGATTATTGATTTTCTATTAACTAGTTAATTAATAATTTTAATTAAATCAAGTTTGTTGAAATCCCTTTCATTTTAAAAAACTATTGCAACTATTGCAACTCGAATTAATGAGTAATAAATAAATAAACGACTAAAAACACTGGTTGTTTGACAATAACAGTCCTGATCTACAATAAAAGATTTAATAATTTAAGTTAATCCGTTTAATGGTATCATAAAGAGCGTACTTCTTAAAACGTTAATGTGAGTTATTTTATATGGAATTAGATGTTACCATTAACATCGGTTAAAGGTAACACCAGCATTCATTCAAATATAAGAAATAATACTGTGGATTGTTTATTAATACTATGCTCTCATATAGGTTTATAAGTTTATTCGTCAGATTTAAAGTCTATCAAATAAATATTAATTCTACAATTAAAACAAAAATCAAACTTTAAACTATGACACCAAAGACTGAAAATGAGCTCTAATCAATTTATAAGGTACAGAGTTTAATATAAGAACCTGTACTATCTGATGTTTAACTGAAAAGGTAAATCTACAGAAATCTGTAATCTTCTAGAGAAATACAAGAATGACATCACCGCTTTCTAGAAAATGCGAAAGGCAGACAATTCGCTACCAAATAGCGAGTTGTGATTTCAACTATACGTTTTATAAAATAAAGACTAAAGCTAAGTAAATTTGTATTAAATCAAAATTATTCTACATGGGTCTAATATATACATCTACCCCGATGAGTAATTAGGATGACGATACCAAGGAGATCAAGTTGCTTATTTAAACAAAGTACTTCTGTTGAAAGTTCTTCTGTTCAAAGTGCCTTAAGCTTATTTGTTATAGATATATGTGTATTTAAGTGTTCTCTATCGGTTTCTTTGGAATATCACTGACAAAAGTTGATAAAATTATGGATAAAATTTGAAGGAGTGATATATGGAGCAGTAAAATTATCATTGTTAAATAAAAAAGACATTTTCTTAAGAACATTTTCGGGCTTAAAGACATTTAAGAGCCGTACGGTTTGAGTAAAAATAGCGATAAACTCAATTCAGTTTAATTAGATAGAAACCTTGAATTCCCAGTGAAAGTGGCTATCATTCTAGTTAATAATGATTTGAGATGATAAAGTAACGAAAGATTCTTAATTAATAAATTTCCTATAAAACCAAATAATCTTAACTAAAAAAGGACTTAATGGTTTTTGAGTATTTATAATATCTGAATATCTATATACATCAAACAATATATAAAATATTAAAATATTGAACACACAAGATTTTATACATTTTTTATATAATGTATAATTAATATAATATTTAATTAATATAAAGTATAATTACAATAATACATTATTAATATAAAATATAACTATTATTATATATTTTTAAGATAATGAATGTTTTCTATAATATATAATTAATATGATACATATTTTTAAGATAATTTATAATTACTATATATTATATATAATATAATGTATTATAAAATACAATATATAATATAATATAATATATTATAGAAAAAATCGATGTGATATATAATTAATTTAAAATCTGATTATTATGATATAATATTATAAGGTAATATATAGTTACTACAATATATAATTAATATAAAATAAAATCAATGTAATATATAATTACTTTAAAATATAATTAATATGATATATATTTTTAAGACAATATATAATAACTGTAAAATATAATTAATATAAAATAAAACCAATGTAATATATAACTTTTTCAAAATATAATTAATATATATTTATAAGATAATATATAGTTATTATAATATATAATTAATATAAAATAAAGTCAATGTAACATATAATTAATTTAAAATATAATGAATATATATTTATAAGATAATATATAGTTACTATAATATATAGTTACTATAATATATAATTAATATAAAACCAAATCAATGTAATATATAATTACTTTAAAATATAATTAATATGATATATATTTTTAAGACAATATGTAATAACTGTAAAATATAATTAATATAAAATAAAGTCAATGTAACATATAATTAATTTAAAATATAATTAATATATATTTATAAGATAATATATAGTTACTATAATATATAATTAATATAAAACAAAATCAATGTAATATATAATTAATTTAAAATATAATTAATTTTGAATGCACCGAACATTTATTTATGTTTTATAAAGTGTGTTCCAATCTGGTGGATTGCAATACATAAATATTCCATTTTATTTTTCTGGGTACTCTAAGATTGGAAGTCAGTAAGTGAAAATTTTCTAAAAAATAATGTCAAATAAATCAACTGATTTGTATTTGCTCTACGACGAAAGTCCTTCAGCATAATTTCTTGAATTTATAAATATTCAATTTTCTGTTGCTCTGGAGTGTTAACCCATGGGTCAATATGCCACATTTTCACATATTCTCATTGTGCGAATATGTGCATCAGTTGAAGAAAACTAGAAATCAATTTAAGTTTTTGGTGAAAAAAAAATCAATACCAAAGCAAAGAGACTTGTCCTAAACGTCTTCGCATTTAATTCGCTTTAAACTTTTCACTTAAACCAGAGCATAGCAGGGAATCTTGTACGTGCACTGCAAAAAATGTTTAAAAAGTTGAGAACTAAAGAATCAAAATAATAAAATCATCATTTGTGCAGTTTTAACAAGTTTAACTGTGAAACTAAAAGTAGTCACCAGAAAAGTTTTACCGACAAAATTTTGCAGTTTTTATCACGGATATATTTACATCATATATTCAAGGAGCAGTGCTTGTGCATGTCTACATACATCAAAACACTTAACTAAATAACCACAAAACAAAATTTGTACGAGTAAGTAAAACAAACAAAAGTTTATTGTTACATCTGGTGTAAGTTACCTTCGAGATACTTTCTAAGTAAATAAATATATAGTAAACAACACTAAAAATATTTAAGCAGACTCTTACTCAATTAAACTTAAGTGCAGTAGTTACGCTTTTGAGTGTAACATTGTATGTGACAATGTCTAAAAAGTGTAGCAGGACTTCACTATGATATAATAAAGTATAAAACTTTTGACTTCAATCGCTGAGAGTTATCAAACTTTAAACTAATTACTATATATCTAAAAAATAGTGATTATTTGGTAGGTTATTTGCCTTCAGTTCAAATACACTGCATATATCTTAATAGGACTCAACCAAGGCAGAGTTAAGACTTAAAACAATATTAAAATCATTTCTAATTGCGCTGTAAATAATAATAGCTCTAAATTTTTGATCTAAATTACTAATAGATTAATTGATTATATTACTATAATTAATATATATAATAATTGTCATAATATACGATAGACTTAAAAGTCATATTAAGTTTTCTGTCATGATAGCCGATTATTATGGCTAAAACCTATTTAAAATCGACAAAACTTATAGAAAATGATTCCTCGAAGCGATTGGTTTGAGTCTGCGTAGCTTACACCCGACTGGAAGTGTAAATCTAATACCACACTAGTCAGGATCCGTAGTTATTCTGACCAATACAAGTTGGCTCCAACTCCTTAAAGGGAGTGTCGTGGTAGCTGTAGTTAAAATCCAAATATACGCAGGTTTAAAATGATTGTATTCATATTCTTTCATTTGGTGAGAATTTATACACTCTAAGCAGCTGTTGTGACTCAAAGGTCAACATTGACTTTGCGCCCTACGACGGAAGCAACTGTATCCAAACGTGTAGCTTCAACTGTTGTGGGCTGAACTTTTTGGATTTCCAATAGGGATAGAAATATTGTTTCTCATGAAAATGCTAATTTGGATATATTACGTAAATCTTCAGATAATGTTACTTACATGTTACACATATTACAATGCAACATCCAAAACTACAGATTAATGGATTTTTCCAAAATATCTTAAGGGCGATAAAATTTGAAAAAAATTAATAAAAAATTGGTGGCAAAAAAAGTGATGAATAAAAGTATCAGAATAAGTGCTATTTTTAACGCGCTTGATCTATACAAAATCAAATTATTTTATGTGATGATGACGTACTATAACTCTTAAGTTGAAACATATTAGAATTAATATTATTAAAACTATTGTCCTCAAATCCCTCAACTATCGGTACTGCGGCCAAAGGAGTCCTATTGTACTAAATAAATTTTTAATTACACAAAGCCCTTTAAAGTTTTGTTAACAAAGTCCAGAACTAAATCTGGAGAAGAGTTCTTAATCTGTGTTGGTGACAGAAATTCCATATGAAATAAGTTGCTTCTGTTGTAAAAGCTGGACAGTCACAAAGAATATACATAGTTGTTTCCTCATCTTGAAGGCATAATCTGCAGCCTTAAATTATCATTTGAGAATTCAAGAATGTTTTTGTAGGAGTATGGTTTGATCAGTGCTTTGTTTTGTCTATGTCCTGCAAAATCTTTCCAGTACACCAGCCGTAAACGATTCTATAAGGATGATTTAAATTTCTTGTTTTGAATTTCAAAGAGTGCAATATAAAATTGGGCATGTATAAAATAATAGAATTAATTGTGTAGGCCTAGGATTGGTATTAGAGAGTTTTAAGTCATCAATTAAAAATTAGGATGACCTACATGAAAACGAAATCAAAATATTCTTGTGAGTAAAAATATTGTATAATTATTTATTTGTACACAAACTGGAACGTGAGCTTTTTGATTCACTCAGGTGCATCATTTGACAAATTGAAACTAGTCTGTCTATTTAGGTATATTTAATGCTTTTATTCTTAGGTGGAATATAAGGTGTAACAAATAGTTACCATTGTACTAACAAGACATTTTGTTGCACTCCAGTTCTTTCCAGCGTTTTTTAATTCGGTATCATTTTGTCTCTTCCAAGTATTGCGCCCCGGTCTGTTAGTTTTCTTGCGATATCATTAGCGGGTTTTCTTAAAGTATGTCCAAACCATTTGTATTTCGCCACCACTTAGTAAAGCTGCCTTTACATTTGCTTTGTACAGGCGTATGTTAGTGCGCTGTGAGATATTAGATGAACGCCAGATTTTGTTTAGGGTTCCAAACGCTTGATTCGTTTTCAATAACCCGTGTTGAATGTCTTACCGACGCCATCTAGTTGGAAATTCTTTGATGAGTTTCAATTTAAACGCATAGACTTGATTTAGCTGGTATTGATTGAGTGACCAGCTGCCAGTGCAGATATGTGTAGTTTATAATCTTTTGTAATAAGTTAGAAGCTTATAAAAGATGGACATTCAAACTAAGATCTCTTCATACAAGTTAATCTTATGGTTAAAATAACTTGTCATTTACACTAGTTAAGATTTGCTTACTTTCTGGTTGCTTACTCAGCCACGTCTACTGCTTTTGCTATATGTTGCATGAAGCATATAAAATTACAAGCTTATAATCTGTTTATTTCGTGTTTAATTTAACTGAGAAATTAGTCGCAGGATAATTTATATCAATATATCTGCTAACTGTTTGTGGGTGTTTCTTGACATTAAATGACACAAGTTAGCAGTTGCGATTGCCTTAGGCGTGGAGTTTGTGGTTAATTCTGCTTCTGATATGAGTTCACGTTGAAGTGAAAATGAAAAAATGAAAAAAATGAATTTACCAATCCAACCTAGCCACCTAACAACCTAACAACCTAATGTCCTCGTGTTTTATGAGATTATGTTTTCGTTCAGATTGAAGCTAAAATTAAATGGTTTTATTGTTGTAGAAAAACAACAGTTTTGCATTTGTGTACAAGTGGAGCTGACTAAAATTTATATGATTATATATAATAAATGTCAAAATGTTGAGTAACACAATTTTATTGTACACAATTTTTCATATCCCCGTTGAATTTGTTACATTTATCATAATTTTATTTTGGGCACACATGTGTATCCTTGCGTGAGCACATGTACTCGCACTAGCAGTCACTGAAACATCACAGATACTCTTGTGTGGTGAAGGCACAACTGCTTATATTGTTACTAACAAAATGGTAACATCGCAGAATATCCCACTCGAAACATAAATAAAAAGCAAATATTTTATGCATGAGTATCGAGAATTATAACAAAAAGATGAGAACTCTACAAAGCGTTTGTAGGACATGTTGGATATCAACTTCTTTCTTTCGCCTCTTCTTTGGGTCATAGATACGAAAAATATCTTTAAGGGAAATAAAAATATTTAGTATTGGTAAACATGTGTAATACTTAATAAACACAAGTTGATTTGATATTGATGCATGACAGAGCTCGAGAAGTTCGTGTGCTACCCTTCCACGCCCATCTCATGACTAATTTATTAATATCTTAAATGTAGAAAAATATGTGCACTAAATACATTTCAGCGCAAATAGGAAACAACATTTTTTACAGTATTTTTACAGTAAATAAAATTATTGTTATTTACAATAATAACAAAAGTTCTTAATTAAATTTTGACTAATTATGTTTAATTTACTCAAACAGCACCACATTTTATTTTCATGTTAATTAGATTTTTGAATAGAATGATACACCTGCCATCCTGCTTTTCTAAAAATTATCCTGTTTACTTCAACTTATGCGCCGTGATATCTGGTAAATAAGCTGTGATGGTACTTATTCAGAGAACCCTTAAAATAATTTACAGTTCATTTTTATATATCATTGTACACATACTATATGTATATATGCTCGTATCCTAGGCAATGAAATGGCAGACAAGCTTTGAAAAAGAGGCGCAGCTTCATTAATGATAGGCCCAGAACCTTTCTGTGTTCTAGGCAAAGGAACTCTATGCATTCTTATGAACGGCGCAGATGAAAAAGGAAGAGAACTCCATTGGGAAAGGCTACCCACACTATCACAATCTTAAATGCTTTTAGGGACTTGCAATCTAAAAGGCTTTAAAGACTGCATAGCACAATCAAAAAATCACTAAAGAATTATTGCGGAATGATTGACCGGTCAGTGTAGAGTGAATAATCATCTAACAAAGTTAGAAATTCAATCCAATTCAAACTGCAGATACTGTAGATAAAAGAGAGAAATCGCATACCATGTGCTTTGAGAGTGCCCGACACTGATGCACAAGCGGAAAAAACACTTAGGAGGGTATTTCATGGATAATAAGGATTCAAGATTACGAAAAATAGGCTCTGTACTGTGTTTCGTTAAAGAAATCGGACTTGGAGAAACACTCTAATCCGATTAATGGGTGCAATAGATCTTTTCACAATAATAATAATAATAATAATAATAATAATAATAATAATAATAATAATAATAATAATAATAATAATAATAATAATGAATAATAATAATAATGAATAATAATAATAAATAATAATAATAACGAATAATAATAATAATATAATAATAATAATAATGAATAATGAATAATGAATAATGAATAATGAATAATGAATAATGAATAATGAATAATGAATAATGAATAATGAATAATGAATAATGAATAATGAATAATGAATAATAATAATAATGAATAATGAATAATAATAATAATAATAATAATGAATAATGAATAATAATAATAACGAACAATAATAATAATGAATAATAATAATAATGAATAATGAATAATAATAATAATGAATAATGAATAATAATAATAATGAATAATGAATAATAATAATAATGAATAATGAATAATAATAATAATGAATAATAATAACAATGAATAACAATAATAATCAATAATAACAATAATGAATAATAATAATAATGAATAATAAATAATGAATAATAACAATAATGAATAATAATAATAATGAATAATAATAATAAATAATAATAATAACGAATAATAATAATAATGAATAATAATAATAATGAATAATGAATAATAATAATAATGAATAATGAATTATAATAATAATGAATAATGAATAATAATAATAATGTATCTATAAAATAATTTGTAATGCAATATTATTAGTTTTCTTAGATTTTAAAATTTATTGTGCGGCTTTAAATAAAAGACATTCAATAAAGATATATTGTTAAACAAAAGCAAAAAAATTAGATTCTTATTTAATTATCGCATCACCTAGCATTACTGATGATCCACACAAGAATTATAAATATATTTTAATGACTTAAGTGAAAATATTCCATGGTGACAGACAGCAGTTTTTATAATAGACCATTGTAAAAAAGCAGATAAAGACAATACAATATTCTCTAAGATACCTTAAACTTTTTATTTTGGCAAAATAATTAATGCATTATCCAAATAAATTTAACTATCACACTCATATGTATAATAGTGAACTATACTATAATAGGACCATAATAGTACTCGTATAGGGTGATACCATAGAAATCTACCAACAGCACACTGTTGGTGGCTTCTAAAATGCAAATATTCAAATAGTAATCATACATATTATAATAAATAATAATATATATATTAGTACTCGTATATGCAACTCGTACTCGTATGATAAACAACTACAGTTAAAAATATCTGGATGAGGATTAAGTTTCGCAGATCTGCAATAACTTGCCAGCATGTAGGTAGCAAGCAATTGCTCGACTTGGAATGCGTGACAGAAGCGTACATAGACCTACTGTTTGATAAAATCAACTGAAGCTATAACTTAATAGGTTTTTGTTTTCAAAGCGATAAAAATTTAAATATTATCCGCATTAACAAATAATTAAGATCCGGAGGCATTAAATCACACAAACTGGTTGATTGATACGGGAAATTTCTTGGGCAATGAAGTGAATATGTGATTTGTGGATTGTTCTGTAGAAACCATATATCCTTCAATTTCATATTTGCAAAAATTAGTTTTAATATGGCTTCTTATGGTTCTTTTTTAGAATGTTTTAATAACCGTTAAGTGATTATAAAAAATTCTCCACTACAAGATTAGGATGACAAAAAATTAAGTTTAGCTCGAAGACTCCTTTTCCGTAGGTTCAGTGTAAAGCAGCTTATTAATTTTTTCTTATTAACGTATGTAATGCTTTAGTAAATAACTTTTTAAGTTAATTTTTAGAGGAAAATCATTTTTAACGATAAATAATGGATTTATTGAAAATGGAATAGAAAAATTTAGAATTTAATGAATTTATGTGATGTGTTCACTGAGCTTTTTTACCATTTTATCATATTTTCACCAAATTAAGTGAACTAAACTCGATGCATGTAGTTTATCTAGAGGGATTACTTGCGATTAATGTAGTATTAGAATGACAAATAATTGTTAAGTATGTGAGGAGGAAAAGTATCTGCCGAACAGCCACTACATCCAGCGAACCATTCCATCTTTTGTTATTTATAAATTGCAATCAATTATTTTACTTAAATGAAATATAGGTTCTACAATTTTAAAAGAAGTCCCTTTATTTAACTTTCGATCTGATAGAATAGCATAACAAGAATGCTTTTTTATAATTTTAAATTAGACTATGGGAAACTTTAGCAACTATGGCTTTTGTAAAAAATATATTATCAAAAACATTTGCTATGCTGCAAACATAGAGAATTTTCTGTAGAAGTGTTAAAGGGAATTTCGGAAATTTTGTTTAAAGGAAAAGAGAGATGCATGGAACATTGAAGTTTTGAAGTTCGTTAATTCTTATTCATATTCTACATATTTATTTTGGATAGAATTGACTAGTGATGAAACGAGCCACATACCATATTTCAAATTTTACAAAAATGAGTACGATTTTGCATATAACTCTAACACGAATTCAAACTTTAATTTGTTTTTTAAAGCCTCCAATTTTAATAAATATCATTTGATTTTGGATTTCAATTACTACTGTCCAGAAGAGTCTCTGAAAACCGATTCTCGGTTACTGATTTTACAAAATGTTTTCATTAAAATTTGGTAGAAGTTGTTTCCTAAATGTTTCAGATCTCTATAAATTATCTTATTACTCTTGTATAAAAAAAGTAGAGATAGCTTTAGAGATAAAACTGCTAACAGCTAATGGTGAACAATGCATCACATCATTAGCTCCATTAATATTTGAACGAATCTTTACGTCTCTTGGACTAGTATGGTGATTTGTGAAAACCTCTAGTTTTTCCGAAGTCCGATGAGAAATTACAAAGTATTTATTATTTGTGAGCTCAACCCTTAAGGTGTCGTTTAAAGCTAACTACATGTTCAGGTTGGTACTAGATCGATTTTCTTTCATTATTAAATTCAGTTTGGGGTATAATGAGAAGCCGAGTATAGCCAGTTCAGATAAATACGTTAAATTATCAATGAGTGTGATGCATTTCTTTGGTCACGATTCAAGTACCGTAATGGGCTTGAGTACCAGTAGTTTTTTGTGCTACAAAAAGTGGCTCAAATCTGATTATTCCGGTTGAGCCGTCGAGTTTCTACCCACAATTCTTGTAGAATGTGATTTCCACATTTACAATTTGATCTATTAGAACAAATTTATAGTAAATCGAAGAAAATGATCTGCATAGTATTGATTTAGCTCTTCTGAAAGTACAGTTTTTTCTATTTAGCTGTTTTGACTTCTTTGGAGTTTTGTATGTCGCTCTATAATTATCTGTTTGGGGTTCATTTAGGACATATCAATCGGCTCGTGATTACTGTCAGCATGCTTGACAATAACTGTATTCCATAAAAATTTTTTAAAATGTCTTTGCTGCGCTAAACTTTCAGTCTTTTTGGTGGTCCTTTGATAGCTAGAATATGTGACATAAAGCACAAACAGATCTTCCGTTTGTCAAAATTAAATTAATTTAGGTTACATTTAAATATGAGTTTCGCAGACACGCAGTCGTGGTTTTAAAGAATTGACTTAACTTTTCGAGTTTTGTGTTCATTGCAGGTGTCGTCCGGCAACGGTGTTAGGACAAAGATTTATGGTATATGCACTAAGTCTCTTACAAAGTTTTTTTATTACACATTTTTTAATGTGTAAAAGGGCGGGACTTTGAAGTTTGAGTTTGTATGTTCTTAAAAATATAATTGGTTCATTATCTTCAAAAGTTAATTAAAAAAAAAAATGGCATTCCAATCGCAGCGACTTTTCAAATTTTCTCTACATCTTAGCGACGAAGATTTCAGTGACTCTGGTATGGATACCGGTACATGACGAGCACGAAGGTGATGAAAGGACAGATGTTCTGGTAAAATAGGGAGCAAAAACACATTTTCTAGGCCTAAAAATCTTCTGCGGTGTTAACAATAGCTTTGCAACCAGCTTAGTACACGAAAGGAAAAACAAAACCTAACTGACATCTGAAGAGCTCAAAAAGTCACGCGGCAATCAAAACAGCTTATTATCCCTGACCACATGAAGGCTGAAGCTGTTCTGAACTTAGGCAGAACAGACATCTAAAGTTCAAAATAAACTAGTAACAAGCCATTGTAGACTGCGATATCATCTAAAAAATGTTGGTCTAACAGAAAACGATTCCTGCCGACTTTATCAAAAGCAACAGGAAACAACAGTGCAAGTTCTATTTGCCTGTCCATGCTTGGCAAGACGCAGACTTAACTATCTAGACAGTGAAATTTTGAACCTGAAGCACTTCTTAAAATACGGCCCACAGTTGTCACAAAATTCTTCAAAAGTTTGGAATTGGACGAATTGAGCTAAACGATGCACAAAAGATCTTTTAGGTCGTAATCATGCACAGCCTATCCATGATAATAGTAGATATAAAATATGTATTGAAAACTGAAATAAAAATACACTTATTTATTATTTAATTTTAATATAGAAGTGATATAATTGTAGCTTATTGTTTCTATACAGCCATTTAATATGTTTGTTGCTTTTGTTGCATATTTTTCAATATAATTACAATATAATTAATTATTAATATTTTTCAATATACTACACTAAATATACTTCAAAAATTTAATAAAGCAAAATCTATTTCCATAGTAAATACGGAAAAAGAATTTATTAAATAATGTCTATTCATAATAACGTAAAAATATGCTTTGCTAAAATTAAATGAAATAATTATATAAAAAATTTTAATTAAATCATCCGTCTGTCCATCCCGATTTATGAGATATGCCTGTACTTATTGAAAGCACTTAAGCATCCAATAATATTTAATTACACCGCCTTTTCATCACAAAATTCAATTCCGAGGATGTTAATGAATGCTGTGCGTGGCATACTCATTTTAATAGAAGAATATACGGTGTGTTTCATCCTGAAGTGCAATAACATCAAGAGGTGCTTTATTTACACAGGCAATGAAGACAATGGCATGGGTGCGAAATTGGGTGATTACGGGTATAGCCAGGAATCTGAACAAGAAGGCTTTCACCTATTTGCTTATATTAAATACATTTCGTATTTTAGAATATTCATACTAGCAAAAGTATAGTCAAAAATCATTGTTAACACTAAGACGTTCCGCAAAATTGTTGCGTTTTTATCAAAAAAAGCAATAGAGGTTTTAACAAGAAGTTAGGTTGACTTATCTATGCGTTAGGGAATTTATTGATATAGTTAATCACATCTTAGTTCATATATTACAGAGTTACATTGTAGTAAATATTAAATTGTATTATTTAGTTTTTCTTGGCGTACATTAATTGGATGAACTTTACTATATGGTTTTGGTCCATGATGAATAAAAAAAATTCCTAAGTATATTTGAGTATTTTTTTGCTTCAGTGTGTAACTTCGATGAAACTGACTTTTGTATCTATTTAACACGTACATATGTATGTAAAAAGTGCTTCGTAACAAAAATTTTAATATTAGCTTTTAAAGACACTATTATTTTTGTGACTTGCAGATAGATGAAAAATTATCGTAGAAAAGTCATTCAGAATATAATTTAATGACAACTGAAAAACAGAAACAAAGAGTTTAAAAACAATCCTAAGTTGAATGCGATTTTTAAAAAAATGTACAAAAATTTTATAAAAATTGATGTTTGAAGAAATTAAATTTCGTTGAATTAAATTATGCTTAAAGAAATAACAGGTATTTAAAAAAAGAAAGTAAAGGATGACAACAAAGCTATATTAGTCAAGAGGAATTAACTAACTTTGTACTAGAAAAGTTTACAATGTACCTTCTGCTCAAAGAGTACTCGGATTTTGTAAATAAAACACACAAATTTAAATTTAATTCCAAATTTATTATCAAAGGATATTATTATTAAAATTATCTCCTTCAAAATATGCTCCTTCTGAAGCGACACACATATGGCCAGTCTTCCATACACTTTTCGTAGACCCGTGAAGGTATGCCTTTTAGTTTCTTTGGCGAATTCTCTTTTGCCGATTTAATCGACTCAAAACGTTTACCACGAAGGGGCAATTTGAGTTTCGGGAACAGGCAAAAATCGCACGGATTCAGATCTGGCGAATATGATGCCTGAGCGATGACAGTGGTGCCGTGTTTGGTCAAAAAATCGCGTACAACCAGACTTTTCCATAGTAAAAATCGCTAAATGCACTTGAGGTATTGGATGACATTCTGTTATTTCAATCGAAAACAAGCTAATGGTATACAAACAAGCATTACGTCCAGTTTGGGCCTAGTTATCTCAACTCAAGGGTTGCATGTCTGAGCCAAAAAGACAGATAATCTAACTATATCAAAACAAGATCCTATACTATAATATTGCAGATAAAGTTCTATGTTGCCGGATGTTGATTTTTTTATGACAAAAACTTTTCACTACAACAATGTACAGATATATAAAATGATTTATGGACATTCTTAAAGCAAAAAGTAGTCTAGCCTTATGATTTTGGTAAGTACTTTAATCTATTAATATAATGATTATTGGTCTTTGTAGTTGTTTTATAAACCATACCGTGAAAGTTGGTGTCAATATCAATCGCGAACATTTTTGGAAGTCCTTAGATGTAAACATTTTCAAAAGCCATGGTAAAATTTAGTATTTTACTAAATGCAACGAGATTTTACAACTTTACTCAAAGCAATCGTGATCCAAAATTGGTTGATAGCAGTACGCACTTTATTTCGACTGCATAGTACGTCGCATAGGCATTAGATACAACCCTATTCAAATTATTGTTATGGGGCTTTTTATAAGGTAAGTTAAGCACAAAACAAAAGGGAATACTAGATCGTAGTCGTTCATCTACCGACTTAACGGTTAGGCATGTTAAAAGTTGAAAATGAACTTGAAAAATTTATTAATTTTCCAAAATATATAATATTTTGTATTATAATATATATATATATATATAAGTTTATATTGTGTATTTATATTTCCATAATTATTATCATTTAACAAAAACACAAAAAAATACAATTAATTAATTCAATTATTCTACAGTTGGTGAATGATTTCGTTCTAATAAAACACAGCCAGTGAATTTTTTAATAAAATTTTCACAGTGAATTAACAAAACTCCAAGTCAGAATATATAGGTCAGGTAACATACGACTTTGGGTGAGTTGGCTAATGAACACTGACTCTGAGCTTCTAATTTGGCAGGGTATGAGTTCAACCCTTGGTACTTGCAGTCGCAAAAAATTAATTTTAAATAATTAAATTCAAGAAATAATTCCAAAAGGATTACTGATTATGGGTACTCGCCAAAAACTCAATAATTAAAATAATATAAAAAGAATTTTGGTTGTTGTAGTTCACTACTTTTCGAAACTTTTGTAATAAATAAATATAATTTAAAAAAATTTTATTTTAATTTAATGAATAAATGCAAACATAACTTATAAAAACTTATAGTTCCTTTGTATTACCTGGTAATTATGAGCACATACACATAAGTGGATTAAGATACTACTCAGATACTTAATTTAAACTAAATTTATTTAGAAATGAAAAAAAATCTATTAAATTAAATTTATTACTGAAATTATTTCTGATTTTCATATCAATCGATAAGCAAACAAATTATCACATCCAATAATAAAAAATTGATATCAAATAACTTCAATGAGTTTATTTAAAAAACGAAATGGAAAAAATTCTACTCTATTCTGTAAATTCTAAATATATTAACCTTCGACATATTATTAGTACCAAAATTTTTATAGACTCTATAACTAATTATATATATTTTTAATTTTTAATATTTTCCCTTACACTTTTTTATTTATATTTTTATCGATATTGGATATCAAATTCACCATATCCGACAAACACTTTAAGTAAAAAATATCTTTTAGCAAAATGAACTTTCATTTTCAATAAAAAATTAATTATTTTTATTTATATAAAATTTTTTCTTTTAATTTTTCACACTTTTGCAAAATGAAAATGCTGTAATTTTATGGAATTTCACCAAATACAAAAGCACAGTGTGTACTTTGCTTTGGCGACCTTCTTTTCATAATAAAATTCATGCCACAAAATTACATTTTTTAAATGCGGACTCCCTGCCTTTCAAAAATTCTTTTCAAAGATTTGGCACGTATTTTCACACCAACCTAACGTCGGTGTCCATGAAATATCAGAAACAAAATTCGACGGAATACATTTAATATACTTATGTATGCTATATATTATATAACATAAATAATGTGTATTCTAATTTATTTTTCATATTATTAATGTAGCCGGACATTAAAGTTTACTTTACCCTCATATATTAATTTCAAATCCTGGTTGATGCTTTTTCCAGATGCTTTAATTATTAATCATTTATAAAAAAAAAATATATATATAAAAACTTAAGCATATGAAATGTTTATAGTAAAAATGTCTTTCGACTTTTCCTACTTCTTTCCTTTAATTCCTATTGGAGCATGGGCCTCAACAAAACATTTCCATCGCGTACGGTTGTGAGCTAACTGCTTGACTTCGCCCAATTTTCTCGGTAATATCAATTTCTTTTCTTTTGATTACAGACAGAAATCTTATACTCATTTCGAAAATAGCTCAATAGTTTTCTAATTAAATACATGAGTCTCTATCCGATAAGTTCGTAAATATTTTCGGTCGATAGCCCAAAAGTATTTTTATTTCAATTACTTTAGATGCGGGTTCCTCTAAATTAACTTATTGGATAGACTTTTATGTTTAAAATAAAAAAAAAAACAAAATATTAAACTACTTTGAAAAACAGTATAAAATTTTAATATATAAAAATAAATTTCATTAAATAATGTATTTTATAAATCAGAGACATTTGTGCAACTTATGTCCAAGACATTCTGGTATCGGTTTTTAATTTTTTTTTAACTACAAAAAGAAATCATCTTTGAAATAATTTTTTAAAAAATCAATAAAGAGGTTTCGAACAGTAGTAAATTGGAAATCCAACATAATTATTTATTTTCAACTAATTGTGTTTTTGGTTGACCATACATAAACCCATTATCAGTAGTTTTAGAATTATTTCTTGTATTTATTTCTTCGTAAATAATTTTTTTGAGACTGCAAATACCAAGGTTTAAACTCATGCGCTGCCAAATTTTGAACTACAGAGTCAGTGTGCATTAACCAACTTACCCAAATCCTTACTAGACTTGTATAACCACACAGCTTTAGCACAGCTGAGCGAGAGGGACGGAGTAACCAAAATGTAAGTATATACTCGGATAGCCAGACAGACATCAAATCATAGAAATCGGTGATGATAATATAGAAGCTTTCGCAGGATCGCTTGACAGATCTAAATGATACTATCCCTATTTTCAAGACCTAGTAGAAATCCCAGGCAATAGAAATATTGGAAAAAAAATATAGGTTTGAATAACTAATCACAGCACCCATTGGGCGTAGGCAAAAGTGACACCGGAATTTTTATCACTACTTATAAATTATTATTGCAAAACAATGTAATTCTAAAGACCAATCTGTGTTGGACAAAATATGACGTTTATCTCACGATTATTTTAAAATTACCGAAATTTAATAGAAAAACCTAAAGGATCTCACTGAACTTATCAAGAGAGTACACATCTGAAATTGCGACTGGAATAACCGTTCACTGGATATTTGGTACAGACGTTCTTAAGCTTGGAGGTTCCTCTCATAAATTTTGTAAAAACTGTGAAGTTGAGGAAGAGTAAAAACATTGTAACAACTTTTCTGCAGCTTCACAGTGTTAGTCTAAATCAAAGTGTACTTCTGAGGCAAATAAGCTCTCTTACAGAAGTATCCCACGTTAACACTAAGATTATTCCGCGCTTTGTTAGCGCAGAATTTCGATTTTCTTGCAATAGTTTTCTAGAATTCTCTTGTTGGTTTATTTACTTTGTGGATTCTATATATTTTAGAGTGTTCCAAAAAATAAACTCGTAAGGTTACGAAGACCTTTATAAAAGCATCTGAGTAGAAATTGAAATGATTTTCTATATATCTTTTACATATAAATTCTATATATAGTTAATCTTTAGATTCTATATATTTTGGAGTGATTTGAAAAAGAACTTCGAAAGGTTAAAAAAACTTTTATAAAAGTATCTGACTAGAAACTGAAATGGCTTTCTGTACATATTTTATATATAGATTCTATATATAGATAATCATAGATTTTATATATTTTGTAGCAGTCTGTAATAGAACCTCCTAACGTTACGAAGCCTTTTTTAAAAGTATTTGACTATAAACTGAAATAACTTTAGTGTACGATGGGAGACACACGATACAACGCAGGTGGACATCACTTGGTCTCTATGGGAATTATCACAAATCTAAGATGTTAGTCATATCTAGAGAATATACGTATTTGGAAAAATTATTTGGTTGATGTAAGTAAATTTTGACTAAATCTCAAGTCAAAATATTCTGTAAGTAAATATTTCATGTAAGTAAATTTTGACTAAATCTCAAGTCAAAATATTCTTACTCTATGATGTGCATTTTGATTCAACGATGTCACATATAAATTTTTGTATCTTCTTCGCGATATAAGGTGAAATTTTTCTAACAAAATGATCAGTTCAATTTATAATGTCTTGGGTTATAATGTCTTGAACGTACCTATATGACGTTCGTTAATCCTCTGTCCATTCTGTTTAGATTTATTAAGGAAATTAAAAAATGCTGTTTAGAATAGCTTTTTATATTATGGTAAAACAAGAGATGTAGTTAAGGAAGCCACAATATGTAAACTGGAGTAGTCTTATATATTTTGGATATTCATTTTCCAGCATGATGGTTAAATGACTGTTGGTTTTGGCGTTAACCTTCCCGACATTTCAGTCAAAATAATGTATCTTTGCTGATTAATAGATCGATTAGTTAAATATTATTATGAAAGTGGAAGCCCAGATAAAACATTTTTTTGAAAACCCATGTATTGCTAAATCTATTACTCATGTTGAATTGGTTGTGTAAGTTCACTCAATTGAATTCGTATGATATGAAGTAAAAGAAAAAGTTTTTTTTTTTAATTAAGCTTATAGCTGTGAAATTAGTTTCGCTTTGAGTATAAAATTAATGTTATTATTTTTTCGGGATATGAAAAAATTATATAAATTACAAGGGGCGCGGCGATATGAAGCCGATTTTGCATGCTTTATGTGGCTCTGAAATGTCAACTGTTGTTCCAGTTGCTGAATTTTACGCATTGTGGCATGTGCACACAAACAACAAAATGGCGTAATTTCATTAAATTTACCGCATTTCTTTTTGTACGACATTTTGTTTTTAATTTCACTTGCAAAATAAATTCACTTCTCCTCCTCAGCGCATTTGTACGCAACATGCAGCCATACATTCGAGTCGAAACATAAAGGAACTTGCTTGGTGGGCTTTGAGTAGGGGAGGCACCAAGGCATTAAGGCATTATGGCCCCATACTGCAGCAGAACTAAGCACTTTGTTTCTGCATGACCCGAAACAGCAGAAATAATAATTATGCGTAACCTGAAAAAAGTTGCGTACTCTTTGAAAGGTCGAAAGTGAACGCATATGAGAAAATGGGTTAAGCCTTGCAGAAAAACTGCAATTGTTAAATTTATGTACTTTCAATTTAAGCACAATTCTTTATCAAATTTTTAATGAATTTATATATAACATACATATGCTTTATACTATAGACATAAGCACATATTTATAAACTTTGTTAATATCCATGCTATTTTTATGTATACTTACACCAATGAAAAGAAAAATTTATTTAACGTAGTTAAGTACATAACATATTCATCACTTAGAACTTTTAGTTATAGTACATAGTATAAACTGTGTGATATACTATATCACATATAACAAGCAGTTTATAATTTTTATTATATGTACATAATACACAAATTTCTAGTTCTTTGCATCGCGATATAAATTTGTATCTCAAAATAAGACACAACGGCTTTTATTTGTCATTTTTGCAATGAGTGATTTTAGGCGCCTTTAAATACAAACATGGCCTCTTTGTCACTAGGCTCTGCATTATTATTATTATTATTATTATTTCCATAATTTTATTTTACGGTGGCACTACATTTCCTTCCATTTAAATAAATAAATAGGCACTTGCGTGTATGTGAAAATGTTTCGCAAGTCGGTGGAACGCCACCATTTAAGTTGATCGGCATTTGCTCCATGGCAAAGACGTACACCCGTAGGAGTACAAAAATTTTATATGCGCCGCAACAAAACTGTACGGCATTTTGTTTGCTCTTAAGTCGACTTAAAGCTCAGAACATACAAAGTAAATAAATTATGAAATTGCTCGAGTAATCCAAGTAAAAAGTTGAAATGAAATTTATAAAATTGTGGTGAACTTTAATTTATTTAATGAAAAACTTACTGTGTTTCAGCAGTTGAGAAAAGTGTCATTGTGAAGCGAGTAACTCATGCTTACAGAAAACTTTTCTCCTTACTCGGAAGGTCGATAAGCGAAACTATGGTATTTTCAGTTTAATGCATCAGTTAATCAAATTTAGTTTTATTTACATAATTATAAGTATTCGTTATATAAAAAGTTTCATAACTAAACCATTAAATTCAACATTTTATTTTATTTAAATCACATATGATAAAATTAAAGGCAAAACTTCTAAGTTTTATTTATATGAGTTGACAACAGCCGTAATTTTTTCTTTCAGAGTAACAAAAAAATACTCACAACTAACGAAAGAAAATATGCGAAGCAACAACAATACTCTTAAAATCTTCAGAGTTAGGCTTTACTCGCAAAAAATGTTTCGTCTTAAACTTCATTGTGAACGTTCACTGGAAATATTCCAGTCAGACATTAAAATCATATGAGCAATTCATTTAATATTAAATTCAAGTACATAAATAAATTAAATTAATTTAAATATATTCATTTTATGTTCTTTTATTTATGTTAATTAATTTTCAGTATTTAAAGTTTTTATATTTCATATGGTACACAACACAACAAAAAATATATGTCAAAAAAAAAAGTAACATAATTTAAAAATGATGCCAATTTTTTTCAACCAGAGTTAATGCTGTTTTTTTACAACTCTGAAAGAAAAAATTACGGCTAATATAAAGAAACTTTAAATAATTATCAAACATTACTCGGAATCCAATAGAACGCTGTATAATAAACTAATTGGTTACAAAAATAGCTTCGATGCTAATAAAAACTCTCGAAGACCAAAGCATTCCGCGCATAATAATAAACTTGATTGCGAATGGATTACAAAGTGCTCATTTTTGATTACTCTATAATTGAACTTTAAGTGATATGATAAGATTACCCACAGTGATACCGTGGCTTATTATAGTCCTTATTTGGTTCTCTCAAGTTTTAATTAATAAAAACCATGCCTTATTCGGCTATGATTTATTCGAGAAGAAAGTGTGTCGATACAAATATAAAGAAAAAGATATTATTGGAGATAGATATTTCTAGAAGGTCTCATAAATAAGAGCTAATTCAACTCATAGAATAAAAGAAATGTATGTCTCACCTTTAAGAGAAGTGGTTTCTAATAGACGCATATTATAATCTTATGTGATAGGTAGATAGATAGATAGATACTTCTTTATATCAGAATGTTTTAACATAAGTAAGTTTTATGCATTCAATCTAAAACTGTCGTTTGGAGTTACCAAAAAATATATTAAAAAAATAATACTACAATGACTTGATAGTCGTCTGTCGGAGTTGTTGGATTTATACAAATTTGCCTTCTAGCTTAAAACTATTCAGAATTTAAAAATGAATATATAAAGAATTCAAATTAATCTCTTATGTTTTAAATTTTATTTAAAAAGTTTTCTAAATTTCAAAGCAGTAGTAATATAGTTAAGCAATCTTTCCCAAACAGGATCGTTTTCCCCATTTGGCACACTGATTACTTCCTCTTCCACTAAAGATTCTCTTTCAAAACAAACTCGTCTAAAGACCCTAATATAGGAAAGTGAACCGTTTCTATTGAACTTGCCCTCTAAATAAATTAAGTCGCATCTCGCCATAAAAACCCACATTATGCTCGCACGCTGTTTTCAAGATATTGAGTCCCTAAATTATGGTCCAGGTACTTATAAATTCGATTTTCACTTCTCAATATTTTTCGCCACATTTTCACCCTGTTTTTAGTTTTCATCTTATATGATATTCATATGAATATCTTTTGATGATTATATCAAAACTTAAGAATGGTATTTCTCAGCTTCAAGAGAAGGTCATTCTAGTAGAACCTATAATCATAAGTTAAGTCAAGTTATAGAACGTAACACTTAACTGTATTTTACCAGAAAAGAAATTGGTTGAAGCACAACCAACCAATTATTTTACCAGTACAAAGCACAAAAACGGTAACTCGAAATTGACATGAAAGTTCGATCAGCACGTCAAAATCTCTGATGGACTGATGGATTGTTATTAGTTAGTAAAAATTAATAATTACAAATAAGTTTGGAGTGATATTTCGTCTTGAGTTTTGGATGTGTGAAAATTGGGGAGAATCAACAAAACGAAAAAAAGATCGATGAAGTTTAATTAACTTGAATGCTAACCAGTACAAAGCACAAAAACGGTAACTCGAAATTGACATGAAAGTTTGGTCAGCACGTCAAAATCTCTGATAGACTGATGGATTGTTATTAGTTAGTAAAATTAATAATTCCAAATAAGTTTGTAGTGATATTTCGTCTCATTAATAAACGACTTTCTTAGAAATCTAAGCAAAGGATTAATATGTTTAAAGTGATATTTTGTCTCATTGAAAAATGATGTCTTGTTAGGAAATTGGAAAAGTTTGAACAGAAGTCTTAGGCCAGAAAGGTGAACGAATTACGAAAGTAAATCTAGACAAAAACTGAAATTAGGGTACATTGATATATAGGTACGTATGAAGAAGATATAGAAAGAATTTATTTTAAACAATTGAAACGTTATTGAGAAGCTTCTGCAAACTTTTTAAATAAAAACAGTTCTTTTTTTTATTATATATACATTTTTATTAAAAAAGTTCTTTTCTATATAAAAGTTGGAAACGTTTCAAAGGTTTTTGTGATATAACATGTATCTCATAATTGTTTAATCTTATTAAAATTCGACTCTGTACAATACCGAAAATATTTAATTTAGAAATAGTGATTAGAATAAGTTTAGTTCTAGGAAAACCAAGTAGCTTGTAATAATGTTATCAGTATCGCATTTCCTGCTCATGTTTCTGGTAATATCTTTTTATGTGTAAAGTCTCTCTAGTGTTAGTCAGAAAATTGTTCAGTTGTTCCTATCTATTTTTTGAAATCGTTAAAGTCTACAGTTTGTTTGGATTATATCATGTACTGAGTTATAACTGATGTTCCTGCTTTGATATCCTTAATGTATTAATTTTTTATACGTACTTAATATTTAGATTTTTCCTATAGATATTTGTTTATGTTTTTCTAATTAAAAAACTAAATTATTATTTTTAAATGAATACTATTATTATTAGTTAGTTAGTTGTGGTGGAGGAAGAACCGAATCCTTCTCAATTAACAAAGAAAGCCGTTTTGAATCCTTTTGAATTCTTTTATTATTGTTTCATTATAAATAGTTATAATTCAATGATTGTTGAATTAGTTGTTACAACATCTAGCCTTAAAAACTTTTAGACAGAAATTAAATAGTGCTAATTGAGTGGCTGTAATATTAGTTATTATAATATCTAGCTTTGACAAGAAAGACAAAAAATTTTGGAACATTATACCTACATAAATAAAAAGAGATTTTATATGAAATTTATAGAAAGACTGTGGTTATTGAAAAACTTCTCTTAAGCCCTACAATAAGGAACAAAATATTAACAGAACGTCTACTTAAATCAAGTAATTAAAACTTCATTTGAATTTTAACTATGATAAACATCATATACATATTATTTTAGGTCATATCTTTCAATATATGATGAGAGTGAAGAGATGCTAACTCCAATTCAAAAAAGTAACACAAGTGAACCTATTTGTACACCTAATAAAAGGCTTCTGTATACTCAGTAAGTTATGGATTTGTTTTTTTGTGAAAAATACAATAAGACCCAAAAACTCTGTTTGAGAATCGAAAAATATCCAACAGTAAAATATATAAATTATATTATATAAAATAATATATTAGGTTGTTCGGAAAGTAATTTCGTTTTTTCCAAACCCGATATTCACCAAAAAAAGGTGATGCTGTCTGTTTGGTGGGATTTTAAAGAAATCATTTTTTTGAGGTTTTACAGAATAACCTAACGATTAATTCGGAAGTCTACTGTCATCAGCTGGACAAACTGAATGATATACTTCAACCTAATATAACAAAAATCATTAATATAATATAATATATTCATTCAAATTTTCGAATTTCTCTCTGAAATTGAAAAAGTGGATTTAGGATCAATCAATCAACGAATTTTTTTTTACATTCAAATGAAAGTATTCTTATGAGTTAGATTTAAAAAAAAAAATCCGAATTTGAAATCAAAATATTAATATTATTATATAAAGTGAGCTGAAATATTATATGCATTTATTGATATTATATGCCACAATTTAAATTGTATTTTTAAAATATTTTGTATATACTTATTTTATAAAAAATTTTAATTCCATATTATAAAACAAACTACATTGAACACGTGTGTCTGAAAATTTTATATATGCCCAAAAGTATTTTGGGCTTAAATAAAATGCACAAAAATTCTAAATTTAAAAAATACAAAATACAGTCGTTTTTTACCATGGAATAAATTATAACAAAGTTATTTCACAAAACTATCAGAGCCATCAATCAAAATAGATTAGGGAAAAAGGATATAAATACACTAAACTCAAAATGACAGATTAGGATGAAAGTCAGCTTAAGTCGCAAGGGAAAAGGTAAAAACTTTAATATTTAAATAACATTAACGAAGTTTACTTTTCCAAAAAATTTTATTAATTAAAAATATAATATAATAGCTATTATGAAATAAATGCCAAAGTCCAACTTTTTAATATTAGTTAAGGATTTCAATTAAGTAAAAGTCTATATGTGTTGAAATAAAAAGGACGTTAAAGACTTGCGAAAAAAAAGCTACAAGTTCCCAAACCATTCTCTCGACTTTGGCATTAGTATTTGTATATTTATAATCTTCTGTGTATCTGAATATTATCTGTAGTTACTACAGTTTTATTCATTAATAAAAGTGAAGTATATTCAATTTATTAGAATTTTTGGGTAAAAAGTAATTAATAATAATTCTGGGATACTATACATTTGCAAAAATTTCGTTTGTAAATTATTTATTTGAAAAATTAATAAACGTTTAAAAATTTTCTAACAAGTAGTAATATATAGTAGTATAATATGGTATAATTTAAAGAAAACGTTTAATTTAGTGAAATAAATCAAAAACTCATTAATTTGCACTCTCTTAAAAAAAAATATGGTTACAATCATCATTCAAATGTTCAGAGAAATGTACATCTACTTATATTTATAATATGACAATATAAATAGTAATATAATATAAAGGTATTATAATATAGTGGGGTGTTTCTACACCCCCAAACACTCTCGCATAGTACGACGAATTTCTAGGTAAAATACTCAGATGCTCTTTAAATGATGAGATGAAAACGATTTGTAGAAGTTCACATAAAAGTTTTTATTTACAAAATTTAAATATATTATTGTTATATTATGGTATATTATATTATTATTAAAATTTATTTATTAAAATTTATATTTATTAAAATTAAATTTAAGAAAATATTCTATAAAATGTGACTAATATTATTGTAATGCAATATTTCTACCTTCCAGACAATGTCGCATGGAGCAGATCCCACACAGATGTTCTCTACACGATATTTTAAAAGTACTTTATAGGCGTTTCTATTAAAATTTTTATTTTTAATAAAATAATTTTTATTATTATATTTTATATATATTATATGGTATATTTAGTTTAAACAAAACTCCAGAAATCTCTTTTCAATTACGCGTATCTAAGTTGGTTGTTCGAATTGTATTGTTCCTAATTAGAAAGGAACGTCTTTATTCGATTATATTTTGCTTATTTTTTAATATGCTCTTTTCAGTCCGATGTACTTATTATACATAAATATCTTTTACCTTCCTAAATAAAATATATCGACTTACTTCTGATATTACTTTCTTATTTCATAGGAATTTTTAGCCATTAAGTCAACCCTTTAAATTTGGATACCAAAAAATGAACACTGAGGGGTATATATCTAGTGAATAAAGAAGACAGTTAATCAATTTAAAACACAATTGATGTGCTTAATCTACTTTACTTTACTTTAATTATTCAATAAAAATATCTTATTACCTAAGCAGTTCATTGTGTTTGTAGAATGATATAATTAAGAGCTATTATTTACAGAATCAATTGATTTTTTAAAAATGACAACCTTTCAAAGGATGTTTCAGTGCTTTAAGTGCTGATGATTTATCACGAGTATATATGGTTATTATATACGCAATAGTAATTTCCTAGGATTCTACTTTTTTATACATTTTTTGCTACTTAATCTTTTATTATGGGTTCTAACTGCGATTGTGTTTACGCAAAGATGTGATATATTGTTAAATTGCAATGGGGCCTGATTAAATGTTTGTGACAATAATGAGTGTTTCTTGACACATTCACGTTTTGTATTCATCAATTTAATAGCTAAACATACTATAATGTATACTTAAATGTTATGAATCATATCGTTTAATCAACCAATTTACTCAAATATTGACTTAATTAAAAACTCAAATGCATTGAGTACTCTTTTTCAGTTATAAATCTGATATTGTATATTTGGATATAATATAATAATATTTAATCTAGGGTTATAAAAATATTTATGCTACTTAGATTTTCAGATTTTTACTTGCATTGTTACTCTTACTTTCAATGATCTTTAATGTTGTAACAGTTATCGTAGAATACAAATTAAATAAAATAATACTTTTTTATTTATTATAACTTTATTTATTATTATTATTATTTATTATATTTATTATTTGTAGCTCTAGTTTATTTAATTAATACCAACTTAACTCTACTTTATTTAATTAATACCAACTTAACTCCCTTAACACTAACTTAATACTACGTTTCAATAACATCTTACTACTTCTAATCTATATGATTGAATTGAGAGTTATTTGTTTATTAATATTTATGTTTATAAATTTATCTGTTCTGGACCTAAAGAACAGATGGGCTACATAGAAAAGTATAAAACAAGCATTTATAAATTTAACTGTTCTGGAGATAAAGCATAAAGTATGCGCTACGTAGAAAAGAATAGAGACCCTTTCCTTTGATTGAACATTTTACTCAATATATCTTTCAAAAAGTGAATATATTTAAGATATAGCTGTTGCTTTTTATAAACATAGAACCTGACATTCATTGTTTCATTTTTTCAATCATAAATCTAAACATTGTTAAAATTGATTAATTATATGATATATTTACAAAGTAATATGTATACTATAGCAATAGTAAGCATATAATGGAGCAAGGAGCAACGAGGGCTCAAACTACTTAATTTACATTGATACATTGATAATAAATTAGAATAATCACATTATAAATATAATACAGAATTTTTATATTTGATCGTATGCGCTAATTATTTTGAGAAAATTAATTGATTTTATAATGTTCTCCTTTGAGGGATTTGGGATATTACGGAACTACTAGAACAAAAATAAATAAAACTGATATGGATGATTGATGTTAATAGGTCTGCGTTACAAAACTGACATCTAGATAAAAGAAAAAAGTCAAAAGGACATTTGTGCGTAAGGTAACTATGCCCGAGACGTAGACGTATAAATTTGAAAAGTTCCTTCCGTGTAAGGGGTACACCACCGTTTGTAATAGCGTAATTATAAAAGTTTTTTGTAATAGGTTGATTGTGTTATAGTGGGGGATTACATCGATTCACATTTTTCCATTAAGAAACTTTTGATGAACCTTAGAGCTCCTTTATATGAGATTTCTATCGTTTACTGCAAAAATGTCACATTGTCTACTAAAGTAAATAATATTAATCAATTGCTCAAAACAAGCTATTCATACCTTTGACATAATAAGTAAGAAAAATATTACCATTACATACATCACATCACATATTACATATTATTTATGTTAGGTGCTATGGTTTGTTTTTGGTGTTGGCTTATACATATATCGGCTGGTATAACATGCCATAGTTTACTATAGTATATTGAACTACTATTAGCATATTTCATTCAACAATGCTATGCATTATTATGACACTCTTACTCTTCATTCTTCGCCATTTTGCTGCCACATTTCTCGCAAAGAACTCCTAATATAGAAGAGTAGAGCTTAAATCTATCTCGTCGAATATAGATAATTTAATAAGTCTCTTGTCTTTATCGATGAACAGTCTAATAAACTGTCAAAGAAGTATGTTCCTAAAAGCCAATTTCTTTTGAACGGCAAAGCCGAGCGTTCATTTCACAGAGAAATAATGATGTGTTATTTGTTTTAAAATTATTTTTTAACAAGTAAGATAGAAAAGAAATTATTTATACATTAACTGTGATATGTTTTAAACGTTTTTTACAGATATACTAGTCACTAACACATGCTCTTATTAGAATAGAACATATTAGTTAAATGCAAGAAGCTACAATCAATTTTTGATTGTACTCAATCAAAATTGAGTAAATAGTTGATTTATATAAGAAATTCTAGTTCTCTAGTTCTAGTTCTGGAATTTTAGTTCACTACTGTTCAAAGAAACCTCTTTGTGAAATTTACTAGTTTCTATTAAATATAATAGTCACTTCCGTCTGAAAAATTTGATATTAAATTGTAATTTATATTCGCAAAATATAGGTCTCGCCCGTTCGACTCGTTGAGTAATATTAGCATGTCTTTTTTAGCATTACATTCCTAGATCAGGTTCTATACATAAGAAAGAATATATAAATCATGCAACAAATAAAGATTCTACAAACAGAATAGTATTGAAATTAAACAATTAAAATAAAAATAAAAATATGATTAATTAATTCAATTATTCTTATGATTTCGTTCTAATATAAATAACGTAAATAAATTTGTTAATAAAACTTTCACAACAAATCTCAAGAAAAATGTATGTTCGCACATTCTAGTTCTAGCACAACTCTAGTACTGCTTTGGGTCAATTGGTTAAGGTGCGCTAACTCTGAGCTTCAAATTCGGCAGGGCAGTAATTCGATTCCTGGTACTTGCAGTCTCAAAAAAATTACTTACGAATAATTAAATACAAGAATTATTTTCAAGACCACTGATGATGGGTATTTGGCAATACTTGAAACAGCTGTATGGTCAGCCAAAAATTCAATTAATTAAAATAATATAAAATGAATTTATGTTGTTGTAGTTCACTACTGTTCGAAAACCTCTTTATAGAGAATTCTAATATAATTTTTTTAACTTAATATAGTCACTATTGTGAGTTAAAAAAAAAGGTATCTTTAAGTTATCTTTAAAAATATAATAAAAAAGCTGGTGCTTACGAAATTTCTATGCATACATTTTTATTAATATATATATGTATAAGTAGTATCACTAAAATTTTGTACATTAGTATTAGTATATGAAGTAAGATTAAATAATAGAAATTATTATTGCTTTTATTACTCTCATTTACTACCCAAAATATGAAAACTTTATGTTATGTAAATTATGAGAAATACTTTTGTTAAATAAAAATTTCAATAAAAAAGTTGAGAATTTTATTGGTTTTATGTCTTTGTTTTCGAACATTCAAAGTTTCGCAGAATACTGTAATTCATTCATGAGCTTACACGATGACGGCAATTTGAATATAAAGTTATTCATTTGAAATGAAATTCTCATTTCGAATTACAATTAAAGTAAGTAATAAAAAGATTCTATGAATTTTAAATCCTAACTTAAACAATTAATTTATAGAGAAAGTTTAAGTAAACAGAGTTATTGTCGTGACTATTACAATATTGCATTTAGTTGGCGCTAGTACTTTTCGTATTCGAGCTTTTTAAATAATTATACTAATAATTCGAAAAAGCCTTGAACTTGAATAGTTCGAATAGTTGACGTGCTTGATGTGTTTTGCGGAAGAAAAAAAAAATTAAAAAAAATTTCAAAAAATAACGTTTTCCTGAAAATTTTTAATTCGAAGTAAAATTTTAAACTGAATCTAAATAAAATATAAAAAATAAGAATTTAGCTTAGAGTTTTAAGAAATTTTTTTTTTGAAATTTAACGGTTAATATTAGTACTTAATTATAAACAATTTTAATTGTTTAAACAATTTCATAAAAGTTCAATCAATTATCTTTGAAACGCTGTAAATTTCAATTTTCTACCTTTTATAGGACTTAAGATATAGCCACTTGAAAATGTGTCTACTATGCCAATTCTCAAAACTCCATGGGTCCATATCTTGTAGGAAAAAAATCACAAAATTTTTTCCCGAGATACGGGTCTTCTTATTTTATGAAAGGAACTCATAAAAAAAATTTAAGCCAAATCGGAGATGATGAGGTCAAAAAGGTGTCCGAGTTGTAAAAGAATGACCCATATTCGAATTCGCTGACATAAAAAGAACTTACCAATACCTTAATTGAAAGCAGAAATAACGCATTGCTTAAGTAAAGAATTAATTTCCCTATATAATAATAATTAAATAGTTCTGTTTGTTAGAAAGATATACGTCTTTTAAGCTAAAGAATAGTTTTAAAATAGTTAAATAGTTTTAAATAGTTATATACTATTTTCTTTATTATCGTCAATGTATCGTGAATAAGCAGCAAAATAATTTATATATGCAAGTACCTACTATTATATAATATACGCTTATAGAAGGTAGGTAAGTGAAATGGAAGGGGAATCAAATGGCTCCCAATCAGCTATGAAAACTGTTTTTATTCCACAAGCTCCGTAATTGTGATTATTAAGTTAGTTATATGACACCAGCCAAAATAAGTGCAAATATTTGACTAATACTAATGCTTGTGATATAGCTGAGTGAATAACTGAATGAGGCACCCAAAACTGGATCTGGATAAGGCTGAACAGAGAAGACACAACAGGTATTCCCATATCTTTTTCTCGA